>NC_092598.1:17032500-17332500 GCF_047663525.1 Anas platyrhynchos | reverse complement strand
AGCAACTGAATGTGTGATATAAGTAGTCCAGTGGGGAAATGAAAGAATGCTGTGGGGGTTGTACAGGATGGTAGCATGCAGTTCTAGTATTCAGGTTTCTAGAATAGTATTCAAAATTGGCAAGCTGTAGAGGCTGAATAGAAAAGGAAACCTTATATAAATTCAGTGGATCCACAAACAGATACAACTGATGTTGTCCTGAAATATCATGTGTCCATGGTGGCAGTTGTGATGTATATCTGTGTGCCTGCAATGCAGCTGTAAACCAGATGATATTTTCTCTGGTCTTCATTTTGGGGAGAGAAAGGATAAGGATTCCACCTTCCACATCTTGAATTCTTGATTTTTACAGTAATTGAGCCTTACTCCTTAATGCCATGCAGCACTAAGCAAAACTATCACTTCATTACTTTGGGTCTCTCAAGGACAAGTCTTCATAGAAATATTTAGAAATGAGCAAAACTAAAGTGAAACTGAACTGTTGAAAATGCTAAGAACAGTGCAAGTCATTCCATTTGAATTATGTTGTTAAAAATGGTGACTTCAGAAGTTGTGGTATCTCTCAGCCATATTCCGGACATCCCCAAACTGTACTGCACAGTGGCATGTAAAACCCTTAAGTGCGTGTCTGTGTCAAGGCACTTGGGAACACTAACTCACAACTTCAGTTCATTCAAATGAATTTTCCTGAGGTTTCCTGTTTATGAAAGCCTAAATTTATTACAAGAGGTCTGGCTAACAGCCCTGAAATGGAACTTATCACAAGACTGAGCATTTCTACGGCATTCTTGCTACAAGCCCTCACTGTTATTTTTATTTCCGTGCATTCCTTGTGTCTATATCCTGAAAACAACACAGGTAAATCCCTAGTATTTTATGCATACTGAAAAGCCTATTAAGTGAAAGAAATGCCAGAATAAATGGTCAAGTATAAAGAGGTGCTTTGGCCTAGATGTTTCCCAGAAGTAATACCGCAAAATTCAAACCAACTGATTCCCCTGGAAAAACACTAATAGATGTCACTGCAGCAATTCCTCAACATGTTTCTTTGTTTAATGTAGTTTCTGGAATAGCTTTTTAGAATGGTCTGCATGGAAATTACTGAAGGAAGGAGCTGTTACCTGAATGAAGGATAACAAAAATGTGCTAGGCAGATGGTACAGACATGTAGGATCTAATTTCTGCCAGACTTCAAATGTGGCCATCCAGCTGCTTTTAGATTGCCCATGTGAAGATAACAGAAACACCTTTCTCTCCCTATAAACTTTGAACAACTTCTGAGCAAACCTGTGAAATTTTGTTTTCTTTTGACAGAGAAAATTCAGTGGTGTTCTTACAGCTGTCTAAAATATTTGGATGTGGACCCACAGTACACTTTTAATTTCATTTTCAAGTAGAAAATCCTTGCAGCTTGTGGGAAGTGGGAAATTTGCAGTCTTTTTTTTTTTTTTTTTTTTTTTTGAAGAAAAGTAAAATGAAAAGAATTTTCTGGCTAAAAATGAGTAAAGATCAACATAACCTCTTTTGTTCACGGTGCAATTTTGAGAAAGCCATTCCAGGTTTCCGTCTGGCATTCTAGAATAACTGAGATGTGTGGATCTTAAGATATTATCCTCCTTTATTTTCTTATTTTTCCCATCTTGTTTATTTTGGATATTTCTATAACGGCCCTCTTATTTTTCTTTTTTTCCTTTTGTACTTCATTTGATAAATTTCAATCCTATGTCAGCATTTTTTACTCTTCTAAATCCCCCCCCCTTCCCTCATGATTTTAAACTGCTCTAGATTTGTTTCACTACTTTTCTTTTCTCTTGTCTTTATCCTCTCCTTCTTTCATTTCTTCTTTCATCTATTTTTGCATAAGCTCCTTTTAAAAAAAAAGTTCTATTTCAGTTTCTCATATGCTTCCACCAAATGGAAGGTGGATGGATGAGGTAGTCAGGAGACTGCTGCTCTCTTGGTAGTTGCACAGAGAAACTGCTCGCTTGGGAAAGAGCTCTGATAGATGGGAACTGGAATACCAAAATGCAGGCTGCAGTCTAGCCAGCACAGAATAAAGCAGTGATCTTAGCTAACAGATATTGAAGGTTTTGTTTTTTCTTTTTTTTTCAGAAATGAAGGTTGTTTTAAAACAAACAAACAAACAAAAAGGCATGTATTTCTGAATATTGCAGCCTGTAGCTAATGGAGCTGTTGAAATATGGAGGAGATGTAAGTTGGGGGGCAAACACAAATGTGGGCATCAGAAAGCACTTAGCTGTCTGAGTGCTGAGGTAGCACTGCATTTTGGTAGCCTCCTCTCTTCATTCTCTGAAGAACACTATTCCTATTGCAATTTCCTTTCTCAGTTTGCAGTTCCTTTCCTCCCCAATGTATCTCTGACAGTCAGTTTTGCTGTGTAGGTATGAAAATTATACATATATTTTCATCAACGTCAAGGCTCTCTTGATATGCCCTGGAAAGTTTTGACAAATGAAATCGAGCTAAATATCAAGTGAAAAATTGTAGCTTCCTGAGGTGGCCCTAAAAGGGAATCTGTATTTTTTTCCCCACTATTTTAAAGATTGATGAAGAACTTCTTGTTTTTGTTTTCAGCAGTTTAGACCTTTCAGTTTCAGTCTCTGGAGGCTACAGACCTCAAAGTCATCACTAACTCATGTTAAGGCAGTCACCTTTGGAATCTCTGAGAAATTTTGTTCTGGAGCAGGACTGGTTGGTTGAATCAGCTTGTGTTGCTGAAACTATGTTGTGAGTTTCAAGCTCTCTTGGCAGGTGCTAAAAGTCCTCACCAATCTTTAACTTTGAGATTTATAAAAACGGGTCAAAAATGTGGTCTGCTGCTCTGGAGACCATACTGTTTCATTAGTAAATGCATGAAATGGGCAGTTCACATGGGAAAACACAAGATTTGTTGTTTTGAATATAAGAAGCACTGGTTTCATTGTAGGTATTCTGCGTGAAGGAAAGCTGCATGGATAGCATTTGTAAGCTTGAAACAGTGAGCACAAAACTGTGCATCTTCCAAGGAATGATTCTTCCAGTGAATATGATCATGAGTGAATTTAATTCAAATGTCAGTTCATTCTGATGGTGCATTCTGACTCTTTCTCAGATAACAGTAATCTGTATAGAATCAAAAACACCTTGTAGATATATTTAAGTTAACAAAAATTGTACTATTTTACAAGAGGAACACAGCATTAAGATCATGTGTGAGTGTGACTTCTAGGTATGGACCAAATTCAAGGCTGGTGTTAACCGGATGCTAATTTGGTTCAGCCCAGTGAAGGTAATGGCAACAGAAGCTGCCCTGGGGTGTCTCTGTTTATGCATCTCCACCCTCCCCTAGGCTACATCCCTGGTTTAATCCCTCCCCTATCCAGCCTAGAAACACATCTCTTTTTCTTATTTAAGATTCTGTAGGCCCTTCATATTTAATATTACTATAAAGGAAGAAACGGAGCCCCAGGAGAAAGATCAGAGTTTCTGTTCTGTTGAGGCATCAGAGTCATTCTTCCCTTAATGAAGAGGAACAGCAGGATGGATAAAAATCAATGACTTAAAAATAAATTGGATTTTTAATTTAGGCTTAAAAAAATCTTTCTTGAGTAAGACCATTTAAAATTAAGTTTTAAACCTATATTAAGTCCAATTTATTCTGATGTATTTAATCATTCAATGTTTAAAGAAAAAAATCAAAAAATGTGGTTTGCTGTCAGTTTTCACATCGGACCAGTGAATCACTCTTTGTTAATGGTGCAGAGAAAATAGTTCTATAGTTTCCATTTATTCTCTTAATTTTGTTTGGTGACTAAAGTCAACATAAAGAAAATCTGGAGATGTTTGTCTTTACTGTGTATCCTTCAGTTAATTTCCTAAAAGACAAGATTTTTTCTTTAGAATAAAATATATCCATTTTGTCATATCTGGCACTCAGAGCACTAAAAAAAGCAGGTTGCCTGCTTTTCTTCTATCACCTCTGGTTAAAAATGAGGTGTAAGATAAGACCTAGTAGTTTTAAAACCTTGAATGACATGATAGCCAGAAACCATTGTGAGATGCTTTAATAAGCATTTCTTTACTGATTAAAATAATTAGTTTTAAATGTCAAATGCATTTGGATAACTTTACGTTTTCCCCTTGAGAACACCTACAGTAATTTGTATTTATTCTAACTACCGATACACGTTTCTGCAGTTTTTTTTTACATTCTGTGATTGCTTTAATAAATGCTTATCCTTGGAAAACTACATATGCAGACAGAAGATGGCTATAGTTGCTCATAAATTACCATATTTTAATAGGTACCAGCCTGAGATAGTCATCTTCTCTTTAGGAAAATAACTGAAGTATCGATGTAAAACAAAGCAAAAATAAGTCAGTTTTCTGCTTGCTGACTTAAAGGTTGTGATTCTCTATCAGGCTGCGTTTGTTCTGAGCCTTCAGAGAACTGAAATAAAACTCAACCCACAGGTCTAGCTCAACAGGGTTTAATACGCAATCGATTAAGCATATGTGATAGCACAGGTTATCCATGTGAAAAATCACAGTTCTACTGCCTTTTGGCATGTCCACGTCAGCCTGAAAAAGAAGAGTACGTTCTCTAGAGGCCTGTCGTGGAGGAGGTGGTGAAAGATGTGTGTGTGATACTGTTGGGAGAAGGCTATGCAAGGAATGAGCATATTTTTGAGTTTGCACAACTGTTTGGTTTTGCTGCTTAATTCAATGAACTGAGACTGCCTGTTCTACCTCAGCAAGATACCGAACTATTTGCACTTGACCATTATCTGGGTTGGAGGAAACACACATGAGCAGCCCCCACTGATGAGATACTGGTCTGCAAATCTGCAGAAGCAAACTAGAAACAGCAACTGGCAGAGAAATTCACCCAGGTTGAACAGCTCTTCATGGCATGAATTAAAATCCTGCCTCTTGTTTGGGAATGGTTTTGACACACACGTACTGCACTTGATACATTGGGTTTATTCCAGTTGCTTTCAGTGTGAGGAAATGGAAACATATCCGTGGTTTTAGGGCCTGAGGATGTGCTAACCGTCCTCAGGCCTCACTGGAATTGAGGGTCTTTGCTCTAGCAAGCAAAATTCACTTTGAAGCTGAAGAGAGTTTTGTTCTGGCAGAGCCTGAAAAAAGTAATGTAAGCTGTCATTCAGCATTGAAGGGTAAAGGCCTAATCTGGGTTTGGATTCTGATTTTAACAGCCATTATCTTTTCAGCATATGTGACATGGGGAACAGGGGAGAAAGCAAATAGTATTTCACAAAGCACTGAAGCTCTGAGTTTTCACATGCAATTTAAGGATACAGTTGTTTCAGGATTTACCCCAATACAGGTTATTTGTGGGAGTAATAATTCTACTTACTCATCATCATCCTGTTTTGTTTCTTCTGTAAAAGGTTTTTTCCCCTCTTCCCTGACTCCCATCCCCCTGTTGTCTTTGTGCCTAGTATTTTTCCACACTTTATTTCCTAAAAGACTAGCAGGTCTGACGATGCATTGTGATTTCTTTTCTACAGGGCTTTATGAAGGAAGCTGGAGGCAGTTCTCATTAGTCTCACTGACATCTTTTATCACTTATCAGAGGAACAAGCAAACGGAGAGCAATTCCTTTGATCATGGCAAAAGTAGAAAGAGTATTAAAAACCCTATGAAGATTCACTAAGTAGAAAGAGGAAAAGACAGTCTGTGGCATGTTTCAAAGAAGTAACATGGTTTAAAGTTGCCAGATTTGCTTGTATATATTAAAGAATTGTTAATGATGTTACATTTTACATGCATCCTAGGTTTTTTGATTTGTTTTTTTCTTTTTTTGAAAAAACAGGCAAAGGAGTTCTTAGGTAGAATAGATGGGTTAGATCAATTAGGAAGTATCTCTAAAATGTGAGCTGTATCAGAAAAGAATTATATGATTCAATGAAAATTGTTGAAAATAAAAATAAGGATGTAACAGTGGAACAATAGATTGGAGGAAAAAAAAGAAAAAAAACTACCCTGCTCTCATGGGAGAACATTGAAAAATCTTAAGAATTCTTTTTCTTTTGGAGGCATTTTGTGGTGAATCAATGTGTTTGTGAAGACTGCATATAGGAACTGCAATGCTTGCAATTATCCATGTACACCTGACTGCCTAACTCTGACCTCAGAGTGCCATTACTTCTTCATTCTATGGAAAATATGATTTTTCTCAGTGGTTCTGAGTATTGATTCACCTAGTGTGTTGCCCTCATCGTGTCCCTTGCATTATTACCAACAGGGCAGGGAGAAAAGAGAATACTCTCCTACCCACAGCTATTGAGTGTTCTGTAGTCTAGGTCTACTAATGCTTTTCTGTATGGCTGGAGCTCAGTTATCCACTGCTTATAAACCCCTTTGTGATTTTTGCATGTGATCAGCTCCTATCTCAAAGTATCAGATTTGAGTTGCACTTGAAAGCCCTTATCTTAAACTGTAAAAGTACAGAGACCACAATTATTTAGCCATTTTCTTCTAGCACAGACTCTGTGCTATCCTGTCCCTGCACTGTTTTTTGCTACAATAGTTGATTTTTAACTATGTTGTATTTGATTTGAATACGATGCAATGTAGTACACTTCTAGAGCACCTTCCATGCACACATCCCCAGAGCATTTTCTGATCAAGCTAAAATTAGCTCTGAACTACATACAAATTCCTAAAAGATTCATTTTAATAAATGGTAAATAGAAGGTAGAAATATATGCATTCAGTTCAAAGTTAAAGCAGGCAGAGGGACACCAGAGTAACAGAGAAAGATCTAATTCAGTATTTTCCTTTATAGCAAGCTTGGAGTGTGATGCTCCAGGTAATGACGTACTGTTGTAACAATGCTGACCAGAATGAACTGTGTGGCTGCTGCAAATAACCTGGAGGTGGCAGGTGAAGTAATACATGGCTGGGTTATCAGATCCCCGTGTATCTACACGTTGTTCTAATGTTTGCTGCTTCTGGTAAGCAAACAAGAAAGCCACACAATTTCTCATGATATCTGGCCTCAGTCACAGTCATGCACTAGGAAGACAGGAGGAAGAATAAATAAATAGTTTTGAGGGACCTGAATTGTGGATTTTTTTTTTAATTTTTACTTGCCAGAGTAAGGGGCTTGGAGATGAAGCAAACGCTGGCTGGTTTCTCAGGATTTTAAAAAAAAAAAAAAAAAAAAGGACTTGCCAGAAGTCAGGAGGGACAGGCTGATTCAGGGTGATGTGTTTGATGTGTTCAGCAGGAAGGAGGCTAAAAAAAATTAGGTCCTTCCTCAGATCTAGTGATCTTAATGAAAAACAAAACCCAACACCTTAACAACAGACTAGTATATAGCCTTTTACATTGTTATAAGGCTTTCTTTTAATCCTTTTCTTCTAAATTAAAAAAAAAGTCGTAGGTAGCAGTTTGATCACCACCATCTCTCCTCTATGGAAGTGAACTGTAGGGCCTGACAACGCATTCAGCTTGCTAAGGAAATTAGGAGAGGATGTTGCTTTGACCAGACCTTAGAGGTCTGAGCTAGTCAGGAGGGAACTGAAGGTAGTTCAGTGCTCTTACTGATGGTTGAGCATGTGTGTAAGGTCTGCTGGTACCAAAGTGGATAATCAGGCTGGTGGAAGTCCCAACCCCAGGGCTTGCCTTGGCTGTTTCCAGAGCAGCAAGACAAAGCCCGTCAGATATGTGGCAATCTTGAATCATAGCAGTCAGGGCGGATGGCTGAAGGTCATCTACATCAGGTAGGAAGGGCTTAAATAGCAGTGGACAAAAGGAAATTTTATAACCACACGGTTAGGAAAGACAGTGCTTGAAGTCTGGTGTTTGTAACAACAACAAAATCTGGAGAGAAAAGTCAGATTTGTAAGTACAACTGTGCAAGGAGACATAAGCGCCTGTAACCGTTGCTAATAGATTATGCAAGTAAGACGTGTTTTCTGTGGTTCTGCAGAGATGTGTCTTCTAATACTTAACATCCTCAGCGTGTAACCGAAAATTTACTGCAGGGTGCTACTCAGCTGTACTGCAAGGACAGCAAGGATGCATGTCTGAAAACTTGATCCTAGGCTGAGATTTTTAGCTCTCTAAGGCTATGTGCTTTTCCAAAATTAAGAATTACACTGAACTATGAAGACAAAATGTGGAGAAGGGTGTACATTCAGGCTGCAGTGTTCTGTGAATAAATCCCATCTGTGTCTAAGGAAAGACCAACAATATTAGGAAGTTAGGGGCATCTCAGGAGCCTGCGCTGCTGCAGCCAATCCCTGACAGTGTTCTGAATTAATTTTCAAATGTAGCAACAGGGAGGTGAGAGATGGTTTCTCAAGTGCTTTGTTTCCAATTTGGAGGCTCTTCCATAGCTAGCAAATCCAGACACAGTTTTGTTCCAAATATAATTGCAGTGTGTGAGGCAGAGAGAAGGTCTATTAAGCCGCGTGGTGACATTGTGAATGCGATGCAGAATAGCAGCTATAAATACATCCAGCAGAAAGATTGGACCTCTGGACTGATGTACAGACAATCTGCTGAGCTCTTCCATGTGCTTCCTCTGGCAGTGGTTAGCTGTATAATTGTTCTTTGTCTCGGCATTCTACTTGTTTGGGTTTTTACTGTGTTTGCTGCTCCCTCATCTTCTTTATTGTTAGTGTCAATGGCATGCTCACAGGGTGGGAGAAATAGGGAGAACATGCTGAGATCAGATAAAAGGGTCTCACTTGCACTGGCTTCATTATCTGCCTCTTAACTTAGGCATTGAAGGGTCTGGGGAGGCAGCAGCAGATGAAGGCTGTTTGAGAGCGCATCGTCTTCCCAAAGGGAAATGAATTACTTCCCTATACAAGAGATTTATATGGCAAATTAGGTCAGTTATCATTAAGCTACCTCACAGCAGGCAAATCATAATTTTAAATACATTTAAAATACAATATTTAAAATACATTCTGAAGATACGGTAAAAATGAAGCTTCTTACAGTTGCTATGTGGACCAGTCAGATGAACATATTAATCAAGGAACAATTCAGTAGGGCTCGCTACTGCTTGTGAAGTCTGTATAATTTACACTGCTGTTTGTTTACTTGTAACCAAGTAGCCTCACTGCTATCTTCTCAAGATAAAAAAGAAATGTTAAGTGCATAAACCAAACCCCCTTCGTTTTCCTGTCACTCTTTCTGGAAAAAAGGTTTTACCTTAAAAATTGTCATGATCCTTTGTTCTCCAGAAGAGATAAAAAGAAACTTATGCCCTTCCGTTCCCAGAGTTTGCCAGCATCAGCCCTAAGAATGCAGCCATCTGTTATGCAACTGAGCTCTGCTGTCCTTGCCCACCCATTTGTTTGCTTCTTCCCAGATTTCTTTTTTCTCTTCATGATTCCCCAATAACACACTCTTCTTTCTTGCTGTGCCTTCTTTGAGCCTCTTCTTTTGATCATCACAATTTAGTTGCATGGCAGACTTCATAATCTCACGGGCACCAGACCCCTCTGCCAAGGTTTATGCAGATTTAAAGCTTGGATTAATCTGGCCTGGTATTTATAAAATGTTCTGAACATGGCAAGCACTATAAAAGCACTGTATATTATTACTGAGCTCATGGAAGTCCCCTGCTGCTAACTCAGCACACACTAAACTGTCATTCTGGAGGTGAGGTGCAGGGACAGAAACAACCAAATCCACGTCTCATCTTTGGAGATTGCATCTTTTTTCTCTCTTCGCTCTCTCCTTTCTCTTTCTTCTTTTTCTTCCACAATTTCTGGAAGAAACTGAATGGGAAGGGGGGAGACCGCCTTCAAAGTTTTCACCTCCTAAGAGTATTCTTTCAAAGATTTTGGCATAGTAATCCTTGCTTTTCACTGCTGCTGGACTGCCCAGCTCCCTCAAGCTGTTTCCTAAGCACTTTTGAAAGCTGGCAGCCTCTGCAGAAGCCTTTTAGAGGAAAAAAGTTTTGATGCAGGGGAGACTGCTTTCAGACTCTGGTCTGCAGCTCGCATGCAGTGGGGGGAGAAGGTAGGTTCCAAATCCAGGCTATCCCAGCAACTTGAAAAAATTATGAACACAACTCAGGGAACTGAGGGCCTCTGTTAGCCAGACTTATTGTGTTTTTCAGGAGCTACTTCCCAAATATTTTTGTTATTTAAAGCATAGTTAAAGACATGACTGGTGACTGCAATCCAAGTTTAGCCATCGTGTCTTCCTTCACCTTCTGCATTATCAATGAGGGGGAAAAGCTCAAAATGAAATGGTGTGTATTCATAGTGTTCGGGAAATATTTATGCCTTTATGGAAATAAATTAATGATGCTTTAAAATATTTGATAGTAGTCAGATGAAAATGTGATCAGCTCTCATTTTCCCACTGGGAGCGCAGCTATCTGAAATGGAGTCAATAAACTTTCCCCGGTACTGTTCAGAGGGCATTATGGGTTCATTTATTTTTACTTCCCTCCCCCCATTATTTGATAGTTCTTTTAAGAGTTGCAAGTTTTACTTAGTTCCTTTTGATCAGAAGGAAAAGGTACTGTAGGAACTGAGGCGCTGCAGTGGCTCTGCCTTTGAACTCACCAGGTCTAAAAGCCTGCAAGAACATTTTCTCTTTCAGCTTTCTAGCCAGCTCATAGAACTGGCTGATAAAGGGGTATGTTAAATTGTCCTGAAGGACAGCTAGAAAGCTAGGTGCTACAGTCTGAACTCACAATGGAATTCACACACACACACGTATGTATTTAGTTTAATCGTATTAACATTTAAATGTTAGACTTCAGAGGTTTTTTTTTTTTTTTTTAATTTTCAAATAGTTCAACCTTTTTGTTTAAAACTAAAAGTTTATTCTCTTAAGCTTGAGGTTCTGTGCTCCTGCAAATGCTACAGCTCCATCTAGTGACCCTGCAGCCAGCTGTCAGGGAGGAGGCAACTCTTTCAGAGATTCTAAAAATTAAGAAAAAGGTTAGGATTTAAATTTTGCATTTTCAGTAAAATTATTTAGGATTGCCTTTCAGGTGTCATAGTTTGAGTCTACTCTAACAGTGTCCAGAATGAAAAAATAATATTCAGATGGCACTAGTTCAGAAAGATTAGTTGGTAGAGAGATAACATTTTGTCCATCAGTTTATTTTTCATTATTTTTTTTTCCTTGCCTGAATAGTCACAGTTTTACAGATGTATTACTAATAAAAGAAGGTAGTATATATAAAGCTACATATGTGTATGTATATAACCACATGGTCCTTGTGAAAATAGCTTTTATATAAGTTTCTTGAAACGTTTGGGAAGTATTACGCATCAAAACACCCAAATCTATCTGCTCCATTCACGCATTGATTCATCTGTCCATCCATCCATCCACCATGTACATGGATTGTGCACGTTTATACAGACATTAGAACTTATAATGTAATTGAGAGCAGAATAATTTAAGTTCAGAGAATCACAGAATTTCTAGATTGGAAGAGACCTCAAGATCAAGCCCAACCTCTGACCTAACACTAACAGTCCCCACTAAACCATATCCCTAAGCTCTACATCTAAACGTCTTTTGAAGACTTCCAGGGATGGTGACTCCACCACCTCCCTGGGCAGCCTGTTCCAATGCCTAACAACCCTTTCAGTAAAGAAGCTCTTCCTAACATCTAACCTAAAACTCCCCTGGCGCAACTTTAGCCCATTCCCCCTCGTCCTGTCACCAGGCACGTGGCAGAACAGGCCAACCCCCACCTCACTACAGCCTCCTTTAAGGTATCTGTAGAGAGCAATAAGGTCGCCCCTGAGCCTCCTTTTCTGCAGGCTGAACAAGCCCAGCTCCTTCAGCCGCTCCTCCTAGGACTTGTTCTCCAGACCCCTCACCAGCTTCGTCGCCCTTCTCTGGACCCGCTCAAGCACCTCCATGTCCTTCTTGTAGCGAGGGGCCCAAAACTGAACACAGAACTCAAGGTGTGGCCTCACCAGAGACGAGTACAGGGGGAACTTCAGTGTAGAAGAGGAAATTTCAGTGTAGTTACACTGAAATTTTAGTGGGGAATTTCAGTGTAGTTACTCTCTCACTGCTCTGACATGAAATTAGTGCCTTGTGTATCCGTATATACAGCAAATACAAAGTGTGATGAGCATATGTTGTAATATGATCTTAATGCAAACAGGTTGGTTCTTTGGGATTCTCACCTCATTCAGATGGGAGTTGACATTCGGTATTTTATACCATTACAACTGTGTTTAGGTTTTCAACACGTCTTGCTCCCACCTTTGATCTCATCAGAAAATAAACATTCTTGATTTGACTTGCTCAGCAGCTGTCTGAGCACAAAACCTTTCTAGATTGTGTCCTGAACTGGACTCCCATGCTGCTTGTATATATCTGTTGAATCCAATAATATATTTAGCCTTATTAAGATTCAGGAAAGCAAATATTATCCTCCAGTGATGCAGCAGATAACAGCAGTTAATAACAAGTATGTGATAAAGATCACAGGATTCCCTGTAAACAAGATGCTGCATTGCACAGAGAGCATCTTGTCTGCATATGTTTCATAAGTAACTAGGCATCCTCATGGGCTTCTTTAGTTATTTTAGAAAGTTGTGTAAACAGCATTATCTACTTAATGTCCCAAATGATATAATAATTGATATGGAAATGGGGCAAAGCTCAATAGATTGTAGTACAACTCTCCATGGACTCTTGGAGATGATCTGCCCAGATTTTATTTAAATTTTCTTCTAGCTTGTGTGTATGCAGCCTGTGGTTTGTTAAACATGCTAGGCAGATGTTGGTTGGACAACATTTTCTTTTTCTTTTTTTTTTTTTTTGTTTTGTTTTTTGACCTTTTCTTTTGGAAAAAAAAAATATTTAAATTTATACTTGCATGTTATCTTCTGTATGCTTCAGAGCTAAGTGTCAACGAGAAGAGTAAGATTGCATGGGAAAGCTCGGATGTATTGTGTGCTGTTTGTGTATGCTGAATGTTGAGGAAAGTGGATAATATTGGATTGTTAATATCTATGGTACTCTGTAGTGCCTGTCTGGTTCTTCTAGCTTAGAGTACAGGAGCAGGGGAAAGAAATAATGCAGTTCTAAGAATTGCTTAAAACTGGAAAATGCATTTGAATATATTTTTCTGTTCCTCCTCATGAAAAATGATATTTTTTTTTTTTAGAAATTTTTAATATATTCTAAAAGCCTCTTATACAAGGCTTTCTTTCTTGGTATTTTCATGAAAAATAGCAGATCAAATATTTTCTGTATTCACTTATTACTTCTTCAAATGTATATGACAGGTTTATTCAAGTATTTTTCCTTCCACAGACATCGTGCACAACTGTCTCATGTATCTGATATCAGGCAAAAATAAAGCTTTGTTGTGGTTGACCATGCAAGATGAACTTAATAACATAGAACTGTGGTGTGTCTCTATTTTGCAAAGCTGTAAAGCCAGCGATGCTTAACTATCTCTCCAAACAATCTAGACCACTGTATGAGACTTTGAGAAATTTACTTTTCTCATTTGTACCGGCATTTCCCAAGCTGTAAAATGGTAATGATGATATATTGGAATATACTGATAAAATAGAGCTAAAGCATAGCTTTATAGAAGAGGGCACCTGCTTTCCTGGCTACATGTTTTTAATTGTGGAAGACTGTCACATGTACATGCAGAGGGAACCTGGTCCTTTCAGGCTGTCATTCCAAGTAGAAGATAGAAGGGTCAGTATGGGAGCAGAGGTGCCATTACCATTACTTAAGTGAAAACAAAACAACCAAAAAAAAAAAAAGAAGGAGAAATTGACTTTTTGAAATGTAAGTAAATGAAAACCGAATTCTTTCGGCACGTCTGACCAGTTTCTGAGTGTACGTAGCTCTGAAATCAGAACCGTTTGATTCCTTGTGGACCTGATGAGGCAGAATCTCCTCACTGTGGTAAATAGAGGCTTTTGTACCTTCTCTAATGTATAAGGAAAGTAATGTCTGATTCTAAAATAAGACAGTATTAGTAAGAAACTATGCAATCAACAATAATCATCCAGGTTTGACAATTTACTGCCTCTTAAATTCTCTTCTGTTCCAAGAATATCTTCAAGAAATGAAATGTCTTGTATAAATCAAAACTGCCTCCATCTTAATGCGTGTTTCTAAGCTAAACATTAGTCTTAACTTATTTGGTCAAGTTTCACAGCTTCTTTATTCAGTGACCACTGAAAACCTGGTTGAGGAAACTTTAGCGGGGAAGTACTGAATGAGGAAATAGAGGTTAAGTTACTTGAGCAAAGTTCAAAAGAAGTCTGTGGAATCCAGGCCCCTTGGGTTCCTGTTCGCTGCCATCGCCATACTAACTTTCCTTTCTGAGGAAGTCTCAGTGCAGATGAAATTGCAATCAGGCCTTTAAGCAAGGTGTGTTCTTCTTGGGTTGCTCTGAAGGTGGATTCTGAGGAATGATAAAAAGCTGAGTGTGGCTAAGGGGTTGCCCCAGATGCACTGAAAGGGCTCTGCATCAAAAAAGTTCAGTATAGGGAAACTATACAACAGGCGCATTGCTCTTTCTTTGCGCCATTCTTGTATTTTTTTTGTTCATTATCCCTACAATACAAAGAGGAGAATAACATCTGTCTTTAGGTGGATAGGGACAAAGCGACTTGTTCTAGGAGCATTTTGCTGATATAACTCTGCTAATATATTATATGGAAAAGCATTCTCAGAAGGAATTTGGCTTTTACCACCAAAATAGTTTTTTTTTTTTGGCAAAGTTTATTTTAGTGCCTTTTAGATGATGTAAAATTTTCTCTTTGCCAAATCGCACCACCTCCATATTCTTAATGTGTACTGCCATGCCAACAAAAATTGGTCAGCTTTGGATCACTTAATCCTTCAGAGATGGAAAGTTGCAGCATCACCACAAGTAAAGGTTAAGGAAGATCTCTCTGATGTGCTGCTTTCCTGGTACTTGTCTTTGCTAGCCAGCATATACTTATGGACCCACTAATCTTGTAGTCAGCTGTAGGACAAGGGTCTGTGGACACAATTAGCTATTTACACAGTCTCACAGGAACCTGAGGAGAATCCAAGGCAGCTGTGCCTGGGATGTTGCACACAATGAGGGGAGGGAACAAAAGGGGGAAAATTGTTTCCCTATTGTTCTGGTCTTTCACCACAAACTACTGTGGAAGTGGAGCAGCGTCATGGCCATGCTTCCTTTCTGCCTTAACTCCAAGCTGCCTGAGCATGGTGCAGGCTGCAGGCATGCTTCTTTTGTCACTGCTTTGTCAATGATTGAGATGTGATCCTAGAAGAAAGTGTTACCGTTGGTCCATTTTGACTGTCCTGCAATATGGTGTGCTGTGGGAAGATTAGTCCTTAAGTCTCCTAATTACTCTTAATTCTCTTACTTTTAATATTACTAGAAAAAAATAAAATTATATGTCAAATATTATAATCCACATATTTTGAGTTTAATGCCTAGCTGTTAATACCTACTTAAAATATTAACTTTCCACTCTAGACCCTGCTATGATTCTGTATTTTTTCCAAGCCATTCACCTTGTAACAATGCACAGTAATGTTTTTCAGGTTGAACGCATTTTCAAACGGCTGATTCTTTTATATGTCTGGGAGGCAATTTAATACAGCTATTCTTAATTCATAAACAATGCAGCTGTGGTGCATGTAGTATTTCTAGCTGGAGCACAGGCCTTGAAATACTCAGTGGACTACATTCTGCAGAAAATAATGACCCATGCTAGCATGACCTGTTAATTACAATATTTCTAACAATTAATTTACCAGATTATTACCAGCATATGGGAAAAGTTTTGAGAATGACAGAAGCAGGTAAACACAGGCTTTTCCATTTGTTAGGAAGCTTTCACAAGAGTGTTAGGGCCAAGCTAAGTGTAGTATTCATATATGTGGATTGGGTTCATCAAAGAATTAGATGTGATATTGAAGAGCCACCAAAATGATAGTTGTATGGTGTACCAGGCTGTAAAACTAAGGCAAAGTCCAATTTACATAAACCTCTGAAAGACAACAGAGAAGCATGTGCTTAGGATAGATTGCTCATTAATCATGTGTCCCACAGCTTGATAATCAGAATTAAATGCTACCATTATATTAGCCAGATGTTCTCCTCAGCAGCACCCTTCAGTGGTTCCTTTCCACTGTCTATGCATGGCATGTGGTATGAATTTTTTACTCAGATCAGAGCTATTCTTAAAAATTGCCTCAGACAAGAATATGCCTTCAATGCAAGTCATAAAACTGTGTCAGCTACAAAAGGAAAATGAAGCATATTCTCTCACCTCTGATGGCATGACCATCACTTGTATTTTTTTTTTTTTTTTTTTACTCCTACCAAAGTTGGTTGCATACCTTCCCCCAGTTCCTCCCCCCAAAGAAGGTGACTTCAGTAGGAACAGGACCAACCTCAGCATTCTCAGAAATCGCAAAATGTTGTTTGACTGGGCTTCAGCTGGAAGAGTAAAAAACAACATTTGGTGTCTGAAAATGTGTCCTTTACATATTTTTCTTCTTGAAAGGAAGTAATTTCCCCAAGAGCAAGCAATGCCTCTGATTCTGCAGATTCTTAAGTGCTTTATTCATTGCATTTTCCTATTCTAGCTATCCATGCATACAAAGTGGGCTATGTTCAAAATATTGTCAAAATAAGCAAATTATAAATGACTTTTAGTTACAAATTTCTTTCCAGAAGTCTTAAGCTTAGGTGCTTCTCAGATCTGTAGAGTAAATATAACATTTTCAAACGTATGCTAATGTTGACATATATATATTTGTTCTACTAGTTTAAAGTTATGTTACCCTAACAGGTAATTTCCAGTTATTACTCTTTCAAGTTACTGTGTTCAGGAAAAAGAGCAGGCAGCTTTGCTATTTAATTAAATTATGTCTTGTATTCATTGTACATACTCCCGAACTGCAAGTTCTTTCAGGGTAAAAACTCGTACGGGATCTTTTTTTGCCTTCCATTCTTCCAGTTTCTCTTGCAAAGACAAAAAATCCTTTCCAAGTTCATATGCCAAAGTTATCATTGCTTCTAACAGGGGAATATAATACTTGTGACTGTTATGTACCTGAAGGCGTGATAGAGCTTTTTCTCCATATTCAAAGGCACTTGCTGGGTTGTCCAGGTCCTTGTGGCACACCACAATAGCACAGAGAGTAGGGACAATTGAGACAGGGTTGCCTCTCGTCAGCCTCTCCTGCAGACCAATGACTTCTAAAAGGATTTCCAAAGCTTTGGTGTAGTGGCCACCTCGCAGGCAGCCGTATGCTTCCTGAAGCTCTGGCTTTGTTAAAAAGTCAATAAATTTTTTTGATCTTCGGATATATTTCATAGAATAAAGACGCCTCAGGTAGTCCTTAAAGGCTAGTTTTCTCTCATTGATTATTTCTTCTGTGAAGTTCCCTGTTAAGGCTTTTTTGGGAAAGGTCACATCTTCCAATTCTTCACTAAAGTCCTCCAGAAGATTTCTGTGCAGTTTCTCAAAATCTGAATAACGCCGTTCAATTACAGACTTGTTGCTGTCAAAGCTTCCTGTCTGCAAAATTATGATTTTATACATCTAAACACAACAAAAAAGAAAAACAAAAATGAGAAGGACCATCCTAGCCCCAGTGCAGCCACGTTTTGGGTCTGTTACTGCTTTGAGGAGATTGTGATTGTATATTCCACCAGCTGAAACCTTCCTTCACCACTTTCATGCATATAATCCTGTATATTCTTTGGGATTGTTGTGCAGTTTCTAAATTAATCACTGGCTAGGATTACAGAGTATGCTCAGTGTAGGGCTGATCTTTGAGATCTGTAGCCATCAAAGCAACAATTCCCCCCTCCAGCTGTTTTGGACTTTGGCACCATACTTAGCCTTTGCATGTAAATGAGTTGTAGATAAACAAAGTACTAATGGATCCCATCCTGCAAAGTGCTGACAATGGTGAACTAGCAGACTGAAGCACATAAAATCACTTACAGAGCATTTCTGTAGCTATGCTTGCTTCTAATAGCCATGGCTGCTGCAATCAATCATCGTCAGTGAACTGAATGGATATCCCAGACTTAATATTGAACTTAATGTATTTTCCATTGGTGGTAATACACAGAAATTATGTTTGTATCAGACATTTCTAGGATTTGGGGGCCTTATTAATGCTGTGAAAGAAGAGGGAATATTTGGCAGTAACATTTGGTGTATGCAAAAATAAGATGGAGCAAATCCAAAGTCTCATTTCCCCTTTAAATCATTGTCCTGTTCAAATCCTGTTCAAACTTTCTTGGCATATATAAATACTGCAAAAAGGTGACATTTCTACAAAAATCTGTGTTTGTTAGACAAAATCCTTCATTAACAGCAATGCTGTCCCACATTAACAGTTCTCAAAAGTCCATCTTCCTCAGCTCTTTTCTGGCCTCGAAAAGAAAATGACTATAATAAATGTGATATTAGCAAAATAGCTGCAAAATAAACTTGAGAGCTGTGTTGTACAGATACAGTCTCCTTTGGGCCTGATCCAAGCACCATAATGTTGAAGAAGGGCCAAATACCTAATATGAATAAACCAGTGGAGCTCCACTGCTTTGCTGTGTCATTCTGCACCAGCTAAGGGCATGGACTGTTGACCTTGCTGGCTTTTGGATGTTCACATTCAACTTCCCACTGAATTATACAAGAGCTGGAGCAGTTTTACACACACCAATTGTTTTCTGTGCTGGTATAGAAGGGTGCAAACTAGTACTAGCACTAGTGTCATTCTGATGCTCTTCCTTGATTTTCCTTACAGAGAAATTCTCTGTATTAATCTTCATAAATGATCTTTACAGGCATTTCTTGAAAGGTTTCTAAATTTGATCTGACTCCTCTGATCTCTTTTCATTTCTAAGCACTGTGACGTTTTGCTATATTTTGCCGTGATCCCTGCTGAAAAGTGTATATACTCTTGATGCATATCCAAAGCAATCGTAAGTTATCATTTTATAAAGGGCAGCTAAGTGAATAATTTACATGTACTTCTTGTGTGAGTGTAGTGTGCATGAGAAAGAGAAGAAATACCATTTAATTAAACTGTCATTCAAATTGGCTCAATTTTGTTGTAATGTAAATTATTTTGCCTAGGCTTGTGACTTAACAAC
This sequence comes from Anas platyrhynchos, assembly GCF_047663525.1. Taxonomy (NCBI): domain Eukaryota; kingdom Metazoa; phylum Chordata; class Aves; order Anseriformes; family Anatidae; genus Anas; species Anas platyrhynchos. The sequence continues at coordinate 17,313,368 of NC_092598.1, read as the reverse complement.
TAGGTTTAACTACTTGCACTTACGCCAACTGATAACCTGGTCCTCATACAGCTGTACTAAAATATTTTTTAATTATTCAATAACTTGGATACTCTTGAGGGTGTGTAAGACAGTAGCATCAAAATAGGTGTGTATAATGTGCAACAAAATATTTGGACAATCTCTAGAACCTGCTTTAAATTCTACCGAGCTGCACCACCCAGGATCAGTGTCACCAGTATGACTGTTAGCATTTTTCATCTGCAGATCTCAGAGATTGTTGCAAATGAGGAAAACAACCCTATCTGAATTTCACTGACAAGCATTGAAGAAGACTTGCTCTAGATCAGTCCTCCAGAAGTCCAAGAGCAAAATCAGAAATAATAATAATAAAAAACCCCTAAGTCTCAGTGCTGTGAGAAAAGGTATGAAAATCCAACCCATTCTCTTGTTCCTGTCCCTCATACTTATGCTTCACCTTAAAAATATGACAGAAATATTCCATCTAATGGAGCTCTAGGTAGGGAAGGGGAACAATCCCAGAAGAGATCTAGCTGGAGGATGTCTTAAATTTTGTCTACATCAAAGAATTTTGCACTTGTGCTAACATAAATCTCTGATGTGGAGGTTATATAAATACCATGCAGCTGTTACAGCAGTCTAGCTCAGTGCCAGTGTAACTGCATTGATATTTTTGTACTTGTGTGAATTTCTTTAATGTTGACAAGCCTCTGGGTGTAAAGGATACTCAAGCAACTAATTGACTTGATATTGCTTTCCCACTGCTGCAGGTTTTATGAACTGATTGTCAGAGGGTGATTTTTTTTGTCGTTTGTTTGTTTGTTTGTTTTTTTAGGGGCAGATACCACCAGCTATGCCCTTATGAACAGTGAGAACAGGCTCTACTCAGTATGATCACAGCTTGCAGAACCTGGCCATCAGTGAGGCCTTCATGCTGTGTGCTGTGTAGACCCCTGTAGAGTGAATAAAAATTAATGATCTTCTTACATATTAATTTTTTCACTTACCACATATTTAGATAAGTGGTGCTCTACAATTCTGGTTGATGGGATTTCAAACAGGAGTTTGACCTGTATGCACTGGCTTTTTTCATTCCTCCAGTATTCCTGAAGCTCCTTAGTGGTCATTGAAGAGTTGGGACTTAGGGATGCATTAGAATCTAAAACCAATATATAAAATATTTCAGATTATAACCTTTGTATTTGAAAAGAAGACTTCTACATGTTTATTGTGAAAGCAGAGCTTAGAATTTCTGTTGCCATAACAGCAAAACCTAAAGAATGATTCCACTGCTAATAAAGACTGCTCCAGGTTCTCTAAGGAAAGCTGTTGTGATCTGAAATTTGAAAGACACTACATTGGCTGCAGAATATAAATTTAACTTATTATGGAAAAATATTGACAAGAAGTATTGTATGTCTAGGATGTAGCCTCAGGTGCCATGCGGGCAGGAGGTAGGCCTCAGCATTCCAGCTGAGGCCCAGTAGGCCTAAAACCCTCTGACTCAGTGTTTTGAATCAAATGCTTCTCCAGCCTTCTTCCTTGCTCAGAGGATGAGATAATACAATGCAGATGCAAATTCAGACATATATTTAAATACTGACCATATTCAAATATCGGGACTGTGCAGTAACAGGTGAAAGCTGAGAAACATGAATGTCCTAACCTTAAAGAAGAAACTCAGATAACCAGCTTAGCTGAGGGAGGAATTGTCACATCCTCTTTTCTTTGGTAGCTGAAGTGATGCCACAGTGATATCTGTATGTGCACCTCCCTTCCTTCCTCCACGCACAGTCACATACACAGACACAAAATCCCCACCGTATATGCATATGTAAAAATGAAGCTTGGCTGGTTTGCTTACAGGGGAATTTGATGAAACTTTTCAGAAGGGTGATTTCTCTGCCTTTGAAATATAGCGACAACAGTTTTCGTCAAGTGGCATACAGCCTAACAAAGTGGGTAAAAGAAATGGAGTAGTGGGCACAGCAGTCTCAGTTTCCTATCAGTAATGTCTCCGTCAACACAGTCAGCTGAAGTCAGCCTGCAACATGCAGACAATGGAAGTGAATGGGAGGATAACTGCTTGATGCAGAAACAGGAATGTAAAAGCACTGTAGTACTCCATCAGTAGCCCCACTTTTACATGTTGTTAATTGTTTGGTCATACAGTTCTAAATATCAAGGCCTTCAGTGATTGGCTCAATCTCTGTAATAACGTTATTTCTTGAGAGAGAGGTGCTGTTTATGATAGCTTTGTAGGCTGAAAATCTTGATGAAATTGTATATATTATGAATTATATTTAACATTTTATTAAATAGTGTGACAGTAATCTTAGGGATAGTAGAAGTCCAATGCTGCCTCTTCGTTGGGCATGTGAGAAACTACTGCTTGAGATTAGTTTCAATCAAGTTCTTGGTGTCCTTGATGATACTGCCAAGAAATTCAGATTTTGTGATGTACAGAAAGAGTGCTCCCAAGACAGGCCATCTGATGAGCATTATTTTGGTCTCGGGTGTGTAAATTTATTCTGGAATAAATTTCAGGTACAAGAGATTTAGAAGGAAAACTGTGTGTGTGTGTATCAAGAAGTGCATCTGTTTTGCTATTGCTACAGTACTATTACAAGTTTAATCAAGGGTTATTTTCAGTGGAGTAGGCAATGTAAATTTGGACTATTGTAGTAAATAAAGTGAAGTTTTTATACAAGTGGTCAATAACTACATGAGAAATAAAATGAAAGGATAGCATCAACCTTGGAGATCATCTTTTTTTGGGTTTTCTTTGCTCACTTGACAAGAAATTTCAGCTTTAGGTTGATTTTGTTCTTCATCAGGAGAAGCAGTGGTAGAAAACATAGTAATCCTGCTCACAGCTTCCAACAGCCCCCTTTCTGCTGTGCAGTGTGTGTCTTCTTCCATTGTAAAGCTGTCACTGAAAGATTACAAAAAATAGGACATTTCTTAGTAGCATGCCTTTAGAGGTTCTAGTCTGGTTATCTTTTTCGTTGGCTTGCTCATCGCTTTCTGTGAACATGTGTGAGGGCACAGTAGTTTTATGAAAACTAAAGTAATAAATAGAAATATATACATAGTTACCACTGAAGAACTATTCTTATTAATATTACCACTGAAAGTACTTGGACATTTTTTGGCAGAGTAAAATCAAACATGAAAATCACGGTAAGTTATGTTAAATAGGATTAGGTGCATAGCTCCTTAGTTACCTATGAGAATTTTGCCATAAACTTCAGTGGGAGCTGATTTTTTCTCTTGAAATCTGATTTATTATATATATATCTTTTTTGCCCCACACCTCACAAGTACTAGTTCATGTGGACTCAAATCTGGGAGATTATCAGTATAACTAGCAGCCTGGCTCTCTTATACTGCTGGAAATTACCATTCTCAAGACTCCAGAACTTACCATCTGTTCTTAATTACTGTGTTGGCCTATAAGGCAAAACAAGGCGCTATCTGAAACAGCATAATATTTTTGTTTTATTTCACAGTTTCAAGTTCTCTCCAGAGAGACTTGTCACTGTACTGTGAGAGAAACAACTGAGTTTGACAATGGCTAGGTGGAAGGCAAACTGAGGTTTCTAATTATTATGCACAAGCAGTCTTCCTTTACTTCTTTTAGTCCATACACTGCACTTGTAGTAGATTTGTAAGTCTGTTCTGCTAGGACTGATATTTTGCCATGTGCTTATGAAATGCTTAAATCAATCTACTACTCCATAGACTGGATTGGCTATTCTGCCACATAAATGTCTCCTTAAGATATACGTTTTATGAAAAAAAAAAAAAAAATACTTCTAACGTCATTGCATTCTACCAGCAGTTTAGAAAGTTTTAAGAACATCCTAACCACTTTGCCAGGGTGCTGTGTTCAGTTAGTTACCATGAGAGGTGTTGCTTACAGTTTATCCAATGGGTGAAAATCCTACTCTAAAAAAGTTCAACTCTCCCTGCCCTAAATGTAGAAATAATGCCCAAGGAGAGGTTATTAAGTAATGAGGGGGTTTAGGACAGAGGTGTTACTACATATCATTTTGTCACCGCTTGTCTACCACACAGTTATGCAATGCCAGTTACAGAGGTGGGGAAACTCCTTTAGCACAGCTATTGATTTCTGGCAAACTACAAGGCTGTAAAAAGAAAAGCAATTACTTTCCTCACTGGAAATAATGGAAGTGCTTTCCTCTAACAGCAGCCTTTCCTTTGCCTGGCTTGGATAAACAAGAACATATACATCATCATCCTCATTATGAAGAGCATCATAGAAGCCCATAGTTTTGAACTTTGGACCAAGGAGTAAAAGTTTTCACCGTTCTTCTATTACTTTCCAAGATGTCCTTTCTGAACAGTGAGAGTGGCCGATTATTTCTATCTGCTTATCCCTTTTGATATTTGTGACAGTTTATCCCAAGACTGTAAACTTTCAAATATTTTTTTGAATGTAATCTCAAAATACCAGATTAAATGAGGCATCTGAAAATAGCCAAATTTAAATAAGGACGTTTTTCTTAGTTGTGAGTTGGCATAACCTAATAAGCAAAGTTGCATTTATATTCAATAAATGTATCTTTATATATCTATAAACTTTATATACATAAATATCTGTGTGTATGCATATATAAATATCACTTTAAAACATGATTTATCTGAGCAATACAACATACTTGCATATAGAGTGATGCAGAAGTGAATGGTGTAATATACAAGTCTTCACGTATCTGCATTGAAAATTATCCATGCTTCATAACACTTTACAGTGACTTTTAGTTGGGAAAGTTAAATTTTAACTAAGAGACTATTTATTTTTGCATATAAAAAAAGTCCAGAACAACATAAGGAAACCTGCGATAAATGACACAATTTTACTTTGGCCAGGCACTCCTGCTCTGTATCAGAGTAAATGTCACTCAGACTGAGTTATAAGTATCAGCAGAAGCCAAAGTGCACAGAAAACTCACCTGGGAACTGCCAAGGAGATTTTAGTTGTGGTGCGTGGGTAGTCTGTACGAAGTCATGAGCGGCCTGCTTTGCATTTTCAAAATGCAGAAAAATATGTCTGTGTGTGCTTCTAGCAGGCACATTCTGTGTTTTACAAAAAGGAAGGAAGAAGTCTTGATTAAATCAGACTTCCTCATCCAATTGGCTCACTGCTTCGGTGCTGACTGATTACACATGTAATTTCCTATCTGCTTCGAACAGCCTGGCTGCTGTCTGCAGACAAGATGCAGTGATGCAGCTCCAGCCACAAGGGCACTTTTGCAAACCCAAATGTCAGTATTACACACGCAAACACAAAGCGGGAGAGGAAAGAGCTCAACAGTAAATGCAATTACAAAATCAATGAAAACTTGTCCACGTGGATTTCTGACCATCCTCCCACCATTCCTCCCCCCCCCCAAAAAAAAAAGACCAAAGAAAAAAACAAACCCACACTTATCAAATAAGAGATGAGAAAAAGAGTCAAATATGTAAATGCACTTATGTGGAAAAATATGCCCTGTAGGACATCTTTAAAATACAACCATAGCATCCAATTCAGGAAAGAAAATGCAGATGGTACCACAATAAATAGCCTCGTTCTATGTAAAATTGCCCTTCTGACAGAAATCCTGATTCTGCACAGTGCTTAAACATACGATTAATTTCAAATATCTGCTTAATTGAAGTTCAAAAAGGAGCATTATCATATTTGACATGACGACTAAACTTGAAATGGACTTATGTGTGTGCCTAAAATTAATCCTGTACTTAAATTCTTTGTTGAGCTGAGGACAAAGTGAAGAAGAATGATGCATTAATCCACATGTCCATTGGCCCAGATGCTTCCTTTTGTGGTTCACTTCACTTTGGAAATTTGCTTTAAAACACCAGGATAGCTATTTCTGGGGTAAATAGTATGGACACTCTTTTTTAGTAATGTAATTTTCCTGGTTGCCAAAGCTCACTCACTGAAAAAAACCAGGACATTTTAATGCAGCACTAATGTGGGAGGCAAACGTCCAAAGGACCACATGGATCCTGCCCCACACATTCCTTTAGAACAACAATTTCAAATAATATAAAACCAGGGCCATAAACTGCCAATGCCTCTCTTCTGCTTTATTTTCAATGTAGAACAATGCCAACTTTAACTTGGACTCTGTCTAAATGTAGAAGTGTTGCCAAAATAGCTGTCAGAACGATGAAAAATCACTCCCATGCAGCTACAGCCATACTGGCAAGACCCCTAGCATAGATGCCGTTATATTGGCAGAGTCCTTTAGCCCATTTAGCATGTTCCATGCGGAAAGTGATTTAAGTTACACCAGAAAAGAAATCTGTGCTTGCCAATACAGCTCTAAGGTGTAGCTGTACCAGCCAACTCTTTCAAGTGTAGACAAGGCATGGGCTTCTGGCTCAAGTCTTATTCCTTTAAAGTTAGATTTATGGGTTTGGTTACAATTGTGAACAAAAACCAAGGGGGATTTCAGTGCATTTCACCCCTGCTGACAGTTCACAGATGTATTTGAGCTTTGAATTCTGAATCCGCTAATTTATGTGTTGCCAAAAAGCAATGTATTATTTTGTGATGCTTAGTGCTATTGTCCTGCTCTTGATAAAGCTGAAGGAAAAGAGGAAAGTGTATTTTTCAGTACATGATGAATGACCTCTGTGTTCAATTATTTCAGAATAAGCACCTTCTAGTCAAATTAACCTGGATGATTAAAAAAAAAAAAAAAAAAGTGAAATCTATTATGAACATGGCTGACTGATATGGAACAGTTTACAAATCGAGGGTGTTCTGTGGGAATTCTGTCTACCTCAGAAGAGCCAGCTGTGGCAGGTACAGGCAGATCCTGAACTGGTGGTAAGGGAACATCCTCAGGGCTACTGCTGGCCTCATGCTCGGGAGCTGTGATAGCCATTGCGGGCCTCCCTGGCTGCTCCTCCCCATCCTGCTCCCATCTGCTCAGGTTTTGTCCAGACAGCCCCAAGCCTTTACCTGGACCAACTGTTGTTAGTCTGGCAGTATTTTACTTTTCTTATGTCTACTTGATTAGCACCTAAAAAAAAAAACAAAAACAAAACAAAAAAATACAACATACAGTGGTGTTTGCTAGCAGAATGTATAATGAATATCTTTCTCTTCATATTTTTAGTTTCACTTCCAGCAGTCAAATACCGAGTAAAGGGTTAAGCAGCAGAAAAGGGGATTTTTCACAATGGCAGCATACTGTTCTGAGATGGGAAAGTGCACTTACACCATCATTTTATTTAACTATTCATAAAATGATGGCAAACGTTTATGAAAAAGCGTATTCTGTCACATTCAGTGATGGAAAAGGGGTTTTCATGCAGTGGCTTACTCAGAGTTTGTATTCTGTGCAGGCACTGACTTTGTCTGGTATACATAAAGAGCACAGCATTAAGACACATTTACCGAGCGATATGGAAAAAGAATGCTCTGCAGTAACACAGGAGCTAGGCAAGGTTAAAATCGTAACACTGCAGTGCATAAAAGTGGTTGTCATACGAGTTATGTCCTCCATACATATCTAAGATGGAAGGTCCCATTTTACGAAGAGTTCCCCGGAAGCTTATGTCTAAAACTTGCTAATTAGCCACCAGATGAGCAAGTCTTGTGGTGCCACATTAAGGATGCTTGTATCCCAAGACCAGCATTCATGCTTTTGATGGTTTAAGAACCAGAAGGGACGTCTACAGCAGTGTAAAACATCCTGCCTTGATTTGGGCAGTTAACGTTTTCCCAATGTGATAGACTACGCAAACCCAGACAGAAAAAACATTCAATCACAGAACACAAAGCTGGTATCAGCTTGGGAAATGATGCGATAAACCAAAGTTATGCCCAAGCTGCAGTTTACTGCCAGGTTTGTCCTGCTGTAATGGGTATAGCAGGCTCCTATTCAAGTAAGAGAATGTGGCTGTAGTCTTTCTGTTACAAAATCCTCTTCAGCTTCAGCCCTATGAAATACAGCTTCAGGCTCCCTCCTAGGGCCCGTACGGCTTTTCACTCTCAGGCTCCAACCTATGTAACTAATCCTTATTTATTTTACTAAATCATTAATTAGAACTGTTGGTAATGAAACAAAACAAAGCAAGGGGAGGCAGAAATACCTAATATATTTACCCAAGTCCTCTTTTACCACACAACTAATATTTTGAAAGTGCTGTAATGTTATCTTTGATGCTTCTACAATAACTTTTCCTTTTTTTTTTTTTTTTTTTTTTTTTTTTTTCAAATGCAACAGCATAAGTAACTTCTATTTCCATGTTTGAAGTGGGAGAAATACTTAGCCGCTCTGTACGAATATTCTGCACTTTTGGGGTACTGTGATATATGAACAGCATCCTGGCATAGCACAAACTACTGTTCCATGTTATTCATATAATGTTTAATTGTATGATACTATGTCTTTTGAAAGTGGAATTTGTTTACCATACTTAAAAATTACAAAACACGTTTCTTTTATCAAGAGTGCAGTTTAAAAAAAAACACAACAACCTTGCCATTTAAAGGCAAGTATCTTGTGCTGGTGTTACAGACAGGGTTTTTAACATGACAGAAATGCAACAGGCCCATTTTACACTGCCAAAGCCCTGTTACCACTTTACAACTCCTTTATTACTTCTAAAGGGGTGCGAAGGAGCTTTAGAGTAAATAACAGTCGTAGTCTGTCAGAGAGACAAGAGCTGTACTGCAAGCCCAATGGGTCAATAGGATATTAACACGGGTTAAATGTCACAAGTGCTCTTCTGTCTGTAGGACAGATTTTCTAAATGGCGTATGTTGGTCATTTTCCCTGCTGAAGTAAGAGAGTTAAGTACGTAATTACTTGGACTAGAGAAATATTTTTAAATATTTGTTGTTGAGTTACTAGGTACACCATATATAGTTATTCCTATCTAATATTTTGATATTTTATTCTTATAATGTCTGTCAGCTTTTCTTATTGTATGTGATTATAGTTAATACTTATAGTCATGTTCCTCATGTAATTGATTTATACCCGAAATGTAAACATCACACATTGGGATAACAGGACTCAGAGCAGACGTACTGATGCGTTTTGTAGTAGGATAAAAGGCGGCTCAGCACATGGGGGAAAATGCAGCCGGTGTGCAGAGACGGCCACCCTGAGGATTACCAGAGCATAGCTGGGTTTTACTGACCGTCCTGCTGCACAGTGGAGGAAAATAACGCGTAGATCTTGGTATTTTTCCACCACCACTAATTCTTTGCACATTAAGTATTACTTTAAAGGGGAATTCTACTGTCACGGGTCCAAATCCATGACCAGTGTGAGCTCCCGCTCCGCGCCGCACTGACACCGGGGGGGTTTCCTGAGGCAGCCCCACCCCGCCCTGTGGTGTCTGACCCCGCCCCCCCCCAGCCACATCCCGCAGGCCCGGCCGCGCCGTGTCCCTCCGCCCGCCCGGCCCCGGCCCCTGCCCGCCCGCGCAGCCAATGGGCGGGCAGCGGCGCGCTGCGTCACCCAATCACTCCTCCCTCCCGCCCTCGTCCTCCCGGCGGCCAATCGGCGCCCTCCGTGGGGAACGCTCCGCCAATTGCCTTTTCCCGACCTCCTCGCCCGCCCCGCCCCTGTGCCGCTCACACAACCTCGATGGGCTGGAAAGCCCCGCAGCGCCCCGTCAGCTGGCGGCGCTGTCGGCCAATAGCACCCCGAAGCGCTGCCTGCCGCGCTCTCTGATTGGCTGCGTGGACAGGTGGGGGCGGGCCCGGCGGGGAGCAGCAGGCTGCGTTTCACCGGCCGAGAGCGGCGGCGGCGGCGGCGGCCGGGATGGGGGCGCGGGGCCGTGAGGCGGGGCCGGGGCAGGTGAGCGGCGGCGCCCTCGGGCCGGGGGTCGGGGCCCGCCGGGCGGTGTCGGGGCCGCGGCCCGCAGCGCTCCTGGCGGGGCCTGGGCGCCCGGGGGGGCCGCGGGGAGCTCCTGCGGCGTCGTTTCGGGAGGCGAGCGGGCAGCGCGGCGGCGGCAGGGCCTGGGCGGTGCTGGCGGGGGCTCGCGTGTGGGAGCGGCACCGGCTGCGCGCTGAGGCGCCCCGCTGGCGGCAGGGCCGGGCGAGAAGGGAAGTCGGGGGAGCCCCGAAGTTGGGCAGCCTGGCGCGGCCTGCCCCCGCCGCCGCTTCCCCGCGGAGCGCGCGTTGCTGCGGGCACGGCTGCCGGATCTGCGGCTTCCCGAAGCGCTGGGAGCGGGGAGGTGCCGTGGGCAGGAGGCGGGAGCAGCGCGTGGGCGGCCAGCCCGCACACAGCCCTGCCGCTGGGCACGCACCGGCTGGGGTGCGCCAAGCGCCCTGGGCCCTGCTTGTCGCTGGGCCAGGTCTGAGTGGATTCCCCCGGGGCTGGTGGCGGTGGCTGGGCTGAGCAGGAACTGACCTGGGCACTGGGGTTCAGCGAGCGTGCAGCGTGATCTGCTCCCTTGGAAACAGCCGGAACAGGTACCCTAAAGTGCTTCGTGTACCAGCTTCTGATGTACAGCTGGAAGTGAACATCCGTCTGTGCTCTGCTGCTAAGTGCTGATCTATCCCCTTTTATAAGCGATAACTTGTTAGAGCCGTGTATTTGCTTTGGCGTGGGAAGGTGGTGAGTAAGTTTGTGAAGGTGTTCGGTAGAGTGATAATGAACCTTGTAATGGAAAACTTCCTGGTACTTGATGTAGTAGCTTCATACAGTCTGTGGGGATGATGGGACTTTGGAAGACTGACCACATGTAGTGTAAAGTTAGCGTTATGTAACCCAATCGCAGCTGGTAACGTGTTTTCCCACTGAATTCTCTACTCCTAAACATGTTAAGGTTATGTAACACTGCAGCAGTGGACCTGAGTAGAATTACGTTTTTTTTGAATAGCTGCAAATGAAGCTTTACTTGATGTATTCTTCATTTCTTTTTTTTAAGCTCTTCAGCAGACCTTTGTTAATGTGTTGTCTCATATGTACTTATTCATATTAAAATTGTTTCTAAAAGTGAAACGGAAGGGACCCCGTGATCCCTGTAACGTCAGAGATGCTTGTTTGCAGTGTTTTGGGTGTCAGTTCTGTGTGGAATGGCTTGTAAAAAGGAGAGTTCAGTGCATCAGCCTTTGAAAGCTCAGAGCATAAAGTGGAGCTATAAAGAATAGGACAGTATGTATAGTATCCTCAGTGTCTGGTGGAAGTAAAGGGAGGTGGCAACTTGGCAGAACTTGGATAGAACTTGGTTTTGATATCTGAGTAGACTTACAAAAACTCATGGTCATTTGGGTGTGTTTCCTATAGGGGAAAAAAAAACACAAAACAGATCCTGTTGTATTCTTAATGAGTTCCCTTATAGTACTATAAGGGAACAGTACTATAATAGTACTATAGCACTATTACAGTACTCTATATGTAGTACTAGAGTAGTGTATATATATATTAGTAATATATATATAATATAGTAATATATGTATTACTATAGTATTATAGTAATATAGTACTAGTACTGTTAATAGTAACAATAGTACTATGTTATAGTACTGTTACAGTACTATAATAGTACTGTTTCAGTTTGATGTTGGATGTTTTTTGTTAAATGGGCTTTATTCTTTGTTGATGTTTGGGTGTATCAAATAAAAGCTGAAGAAAAATACTTTTTGAAACTTGAAAACAAATTGAGAGTCTGTTTCATTACTAGGCTTTATTTCAGTGGGGTGCTGTCCCTCAGTTGTGAATTACTTTGAAAATGGAAGCACTTCAAAAAACCACAATTTCTACAGGCTGCTGCAGTAGTGGTGTCAGTGTGATACTGCTATTGATGATGAAATGTACTGTACTGAGAGGTGGAATGGCTTTGTGGCACAGGAGCCTTTTTAGGAGGGCTGGCAAGTCAGCATAGAAATGTGGGAGCTCCTAGTGACTGGAAGATGATAATCTTCCGGTCACTAAAAACTTAAACTTAAAAGTAGGTGGGTGCTGTTATTTTTCTTCAGGTGAAACAGTTTTAAGCACCCTTCTTTTGAAAAAGGTTGCAAACAATTACAGTGCTACTAGGTTGCTTCCTGATAGCCTCTAAAGCTGGGATCTAGCTGAGTAGGGAAGTGGCAATGGATTTTGTGGTACTTGAATGCTATTGGAGTAAAGATATGGAGGAAGTGGGTAGCAAGAAGAGGTGCAAGGACAAAGTATTTGTTTTATTATTGACTGAAGTTAAGAACATAAGTAGTCACTGAGCTTCTCCTCTAACTGCATGCAAGCTAGCTGTGACATCACAGATTAGCAGCAGGGGAATTTGTGTGAGAACGTATTCTTAATTTGTATGGCACCCTTTTCGCTCTCCACTGGAAGAACAAATCCTGTTATGATATTGCAGATTTTCCTTCACATATCCAATATGCTCTTAACTGTGAACATATATAGAGATGTATATAGCAAGTAACAAACATACACATAATATGTATCTGCTGCCCTGAGCAGTGAAGTATTAGATATTTTTTGTTTATTGATTGTGAGCTACAGTGCCTAGGATGATATTTAACTAAGGCATTGGCTTCCAGGGGACTTTATTAACTGATATTTTTCTCACTTACTTGAGGTGAATTACCTTTCTGAAATGATAAAAAGGAAAGCCTCCAGATTTTTCTTGAGAATCTAATGTTGCAGTGTTGACACAACGTGGTTTTCAGACGGTGTTTGTTGCTTACTGAACTGCCCATTTCTATTATGTAAAGAAATGGCTATAACAAACTGGTAAATTTTCCATTTTCTGTTCATCTGTTACATTCACACAATTTTCTGCTTCACTAAATCAAAATGTTATATGAGATGACAGCTGTAGTACACTGTCAGAAATAGGTAGTCACTAAGCACAAGAAAAGGTCTTTACAGCAGGAAGCTTCTGTGAAATACTGTTTGTGAGCTGGAGCAGGATATTTATTCCAGTTCATCTGAAACTAATTTCTTTTTCTTTCACTTGTGTGGTTCTTGCATTTCAGTACACTTTTTCCATAGCCCATTGCTTCAGGGAACCAGAGAAGGAACGGAAATACACAGCATTAACAAGCAGAAATGTGTGTGTGGTCAGCAGTATTGTGGCTGTTTAGAGACTTGTTTTCACTGTCTTGGATTTTCCTGATCTATTTTTACTCTGTAGGAGGAGTGGTTGTGGTCACAGATTTAAATTATTTTCTGTTCTTCAGGCTAGCTGCAGTTCCTCAACTTAAATTTACTTTTTTTTTTTTTTTTTTTTTTTTTTTTTTGTCCTAGGTCTTCCGCTCTGGATCTGGTTCTTTACAGAATGAATACTAAATCGTGGACCTTCCAGTAGTGAAGATCAGTGTGTATATTTATTTATCAACATCTTATTTTCTTTTTCCTGAAAGCTTCTGCTCAGCCTCTGAAGTTTAATCACAATGAATTCAGGCTTATGGAGTCAAGAAAAAGCAAGTTCATCATATTGGGAAGAGCGCATCTTTTACTTGCTTCTCCAAGAATGCAGTGTCATAGACAAGCAGACTCAAAAGCTCTTGAAAGTGCCCAAAGGTAGCATTGGGCAGTTCTTTCAAGACCGTTCTTCTGTGGGACACTCCAGAAATATTCCTTGTAAAGGCAAGAAATTGCAGATTGGATTAAAGATTTTGGAACAGCCTCATGCAATCCTGTTTGTGGATGAGAAGGATGTTATCGAAATAAATGAAAAGCTAGCTGAGTTGCTTTTGGCAATTACTAACTGTGAGGAGAGATATAGCTTGTTTAAAAGCAAAAGCAGGTTAACTAAAGGCATCCAAATAGATATTGGCTCACCTGTTAGAGTACAGCTTCGGTCAGGAGATGATAAATTTCCTGGAGTTGTTCGCTTCAGAGGACCCTTGTTGCAAGAAAGGTCTCTAACAGGAATATACTTTGGAGTAGAGCTGCTGGTAAGTTTCTTGATGGGGGGAAGCATCATATATACTTTATAAGATGAGTTGAAAATATTTTTTTAAAGAAGCAGTCATAACAAAATCTAGAAGCATTGTTAAATTGTGCAATCTTCAGTCTTCTCATAAATATTATTATTGAATATCTGTGATGGTGCCTTATCACTTTAGCCTCGTATTCTGCACATCCAGTGAAGATACAGGGGCTGTGTGACTCTTCTGGTGTAGAAAGAATTGCTTAAATCTGTATCATGGCAAACATCTGACTCAGATTTCTGTTGAGTGCTTTAGTTTTCCTTGTTTAGTTTTTCTTGTATCTTGGCACTGCCAAGATACAGCCCATAAACTTAGAGTTGCTGTTCATGTAGAGCACCAAAATTTAAATGGCAACTAGCTAAGGTGGAGGTATTTCTGCAAGCGTAATGTCTAGCACAAGCTTTTGAAGGGTCAGTCAGATTGAGGAGAGTGCTACTCTTGTGCCAGAAGTGTATTTTTCAAAGTTGTTAAACTTTTTCCACATTGTTTGCAATTCCCGGTAAGAACCTCAGGGGATATCTGGGCCTGAGCACTTGTTAAAATCAGCTCTCTTTATTTGGCATCTAAGTGAAATTTTGGAATGCTTGGTGTTCATGTCTACTGTGAAGTAGTCTTACCTTGATCTGGCAAAAATTTGATGATGGAAGCAAAATCTGCACCTGAAGAAAATACGCTTCTTTGAGTAAAGAGTCTTCTGCCTGCAGCTTCTCTCTGATTTAATGACATCTTAACACTTATTCCCATAAGATAGTATGTATATTTGCCACAAATTCTGCCTTTTTTTCCCAGTATAATGGTAGTTCGTCAGACTGATTCATACTGTGATTTCTCCAGGTCAGTGGATTATATTGCTGTTTTTGTAGTAGCCTGATTCTGCACGAAGTACACTACTATTTTCTTTCTGCTCTTCTTTCCCCTCTGACACTTAGGAAGAAGGTCGTGGCCAGGGCTTTACTGATGGACAATACCAAGGCAAGCAGCTTTTCAGATGTGATGAGGATTGTGGGGTTTTTGTTGCTTTGGACAAACTGGAGCTGGTGGAAGACGATGACAATGAACTGGAAAGTGACTATGCAGCTCCAGTTGATGCAATGCAGGTAGAACTTCCTCCTCTGGAGATCAACTCCAGGGTATCTCTGAAGATAGGAGAGAGTATAGAGTATGGGACAGTTATATTCTGTGATGTCTTACCAGGAAACGAAAGTTTAGGATACGTTGTTGGAGTGGACATGGTAAGAAAATAATCTGACTTTGATTACTTCTGCATGTGTGTTAGCTAGTAAATGACATGCAATATAGAAGAAGCAGCATTATCCACAAGGTGCTTCAGTGGAGGCTGACCTAAAATGGGAAATAAACACTTGTGTCCAAAATGCAACTTGGTAATAATTGTATTGGCATTAGGTAAATTAGATCCTATTTGATGCGAATGATTTAGGAGACTATATACTGTGGTTACTCTGAGGAGCCTCCACTGAGCTACTTGCAGTGGTGGATGTCAGTCTTCAAGTAACAAGAGCTGAATGTTTGTCTTTTGAGACTGGCTTTGTTCTGCCTTTAAAAGAAAAAGTCCGGATTTCTTTTTTCTTTTTTCTTCTTTTTTTTTAATGTAACTGTGGTTTGTTTGAGTTCGTGATGTATCTTAAATGTTGAGTTTTAAGTACAAAAGTTTATGTTTCAAGAAAACATGAAGTTGGTGAATAAAACTTTGTAAACTGGAATTTCTTAATGAGCTACTTCCAACTTTTTTGGCAGTTCAAGGGTTTTTGTAGATCAGGTACTTCCATAATCTTGATTATAGTAGCTGTTAGATAATGGTACTGAAACTGCTTTAACTTGTGCATAAGTAATGGATTTTGGTGAAGGAATGCTTGTTAAAGTAGGAAATATTTCAAAAAACGGCAGTGTCTGTCTTTAAAGACTAATGTCTCCGGTCTAAACAAAAGTTTGTACAGAAAAAATAGTTGCTGTCAAATCTTTCGTTTTCCTTTTTAACATTAAGCATGTTCCTAAAGACATTTGTGTATTCTTTATGATATGAGTCTTTTCTTGGGGTACATGTAACATGCTTTTCTATTTCTAGGATAATCCTATTGGAAACTGGGATGGAAGATACAATGGAATACAGCTGTGCAGTTTTGCAAGTGTTGAAAGTACACTCCTTTTGCATATCAATGATGTTATACCAGGTATGCCATGCTTTCTTAACCAGAAAGCAGACTTTGATAACATCTTAACTTAGACACAGTAACACGATTCAAACAATGCTGCAGAATTATTGTATCCTGACGTCTCTTGAAATAGTTTTACCTTCTGCGTTATACTTCTTTTCAGTTACCTCCCCCTTTTGGTTACAGTCTCACTGGAAACCATTTTAATATTAAGCAGTATTCATGTCATTGTATAGTATTCATGAATCGGATATGCAGGTATATGAGTGGCTACAGCAGAAACCTTGTTCTTGGAATGTTTTCCAACTTAATCAAGGAATTCAAATACCTTGGTCAGAAAGCTGTTCTTCCTTCGGTTGGACAGCATTATTTATGCATTCCATGAGTAAACACTTGATTTTTTCTGAGAATTTTCAAAGTAAGGCTGTGTGCAAATATTCACTATTCACAGTAATTCACTGAATGGTGTTAACTTGTAACCACTACAGTTCCATGATTCCCTTTTTGAAGAATGCAAAATGTCATGTTATTTATTAGTGCTCTATCTGAAATCAGGTGCTAATGAGAGCACAGTCTCGTACAGCGTGTAGTCTGTAACTGTTTCCCCTCTCTCTTCAATCCAGCCAACTTTTCTTAAGTTCACCTGCTGCTTGGTTTAATTGAGATGCATGTTTTTGGGCCCTCTTTTCTCTGGAGAGCTCACATGGACTCTTTAGTTATTTATTTACTTTTGAGAAAAGAGCATTTGGTGTAGTTCTGTTGGTAGAGGAGGGGAAATAGTTGAGATTTCATGCTTTAGTTTCCCATAATGGAAGCATAAAATACACATTGAAGAACCTGAAGTCAGACTGGTATGTTCAAGAAATAAAGGTAGACTTTAGAGTAAGTAATGGTTGATGTGACAGAAGCAAAATATATAAACAAACAATTATTACATACCAAACAGGATTTTGCTCCACTCAGACTTAGGATGCCAGACCTTGCTTCATTTACATTTCAAGCTGAATTTTTCTGTGATGTAGTGAAGGTATAGACAAGGAAAACTAATACCGTGTTCATATATTGCATCTTAGAGACTGTGTCACAGGACAGGAGGCCTCCCAAGCTTGCCTATGCCTCAAGAGGTGGTGGTGACAAAAGCTTGTTCAATCATAGTAAGCCAAAGGCAACAGGTATGTATGAGAAGTCATTTTTTTTTTTCTTTAAATAATATTATGAATTGATATATTTTGGGGAAAAATGATGCCTTGTATTTCATTTATTATTGCAGTTATATACAAATAACTTCTTTGAAGTAATGAAAGCACAGAATGTTTGTGCTTATTTTCCATAATAAAGATGGTAGACTGTTTTCTGAATAGTGTTTTTGTTAAAATGCAGGCAATGGTTGAGATTGCTTTCACAAAAGCCAGTTTGAGCTTTTACAGAAATTTAAAAGTATGTTATCTGCTAGCCCAGTTCAGAGCTGCATTCTCCTTCTCTGAAAGTGTTTTTTTTTCTTTAAAAACAAAGGAAAAAAATGCTTACTGTAAACTATCTCAAACTGCTTTCTTATATCTATAGCTCATAGTAATGAAAAGTTAGCACCTGTGGGGTGTTTTTTGTCGTCTTTTCGGGTTCCTGACTTTGAATTTCAGCTCAGAAAATCATTTAGTTATGGAATAAACTACTACCTTATTGCAAACTTAGAACTCTGTTAGCCTTGATGCAGGAGTTTGCTCCTTTGTGGAAAGGCAGTTCTGTTGTCTTGAAAGTATGGTAACAAATTCTTACTATAAGAAGAGAGCACAGCTAACCAACTGTAAATGATGATGAATCTCTTCAGTACAGCATGCGTTCTCTTCCAGGGTCTACCTCTGAACCTGGAAGTAGAAACAGATCTGAAGTCTTCTACACATTAAATGGCTCATCAATTGATTCTCAACCTCAAACAAAACCAAAACCCCCATGGTATATTGATGAAGGTAATGAGAGATGATAGTCTTTCATGTAGGCATATCTTTTTATAAAAAAAAAAAAGTGCATGTACTTTAAATAAAACAAGTGTAAGTTTAATTTAAAACAGTTGGAATATGTTGCTTTAGAGGAAGATATGGTATATCTTAAAGTATCTCAGAACCCCAGTGAAAATATATGATCTTAATTGACAGACCTCTTTATTCTGCGTGTAGGAAGTTACATCTTGGAAATGTATGTGCAGCACTGTGGGAATGTGTATGTCTCATAGGTAAAATAAAAGCTGAGGCACACAGCTTGGAAGGAAGACATGAAGATATTCCTAGTAGCCAAGTACATACAGTAATTTTATTTTGCCTCTTTGTTCTTAATGTTACAGATCTAAGGGAACTGCAGTATTCTGCCATGCTAACTGATCAGTATGGAAGTAGGAAAAATTTGACTAATCATGCGTCTGTGTATATAGATTTGGGGTATTTAAAGTTATTTTTGTAAATCTGTCTGAATTTTCCCAAGTCTGTGTATGTGTATTCAGAGCATAAATGGATCTTGATTTGCATCCGGATTTAATGCATTTTTTCTTCTCTTGGCTAATTCTTCCTGAAGCATGGCTGGCTGAAGGCATAGATACTAAACTAATAATGTTAATGTATAGTGGATTCTTACAGCAGTAGTTGGCCCTGTATTCTGGGAACCATGACAAAAATGTTAAAATTGTTCTTGGTTGCCTAACAGATTTTAAGCATGGAAATATGTTTAAAAATTAGTTATACATGATGTTTTAAATAAGGTAAGTACCCTATCTAAAAAGAGTGTAGAAGTAAAGGATTAATTTCTTTCTACTTTTTTTTGGATGTTAACTTCTATTAATAAAACTGTGTGGGTAGAAGAAGTGAGGAGGCTTTTGCTCTGTAAATACCCATTTTGTAGTAGAGACCACATAGAGAGATGACAGAAGATGCAAAACATTTGTGTTACTACATCTAGTTGTGATCTCATTAATCAAGCACTATGTTAGTCATGACTTATTTAAATCCTTTATTCTCTGTGGACACTGATAGATTCCCTGTGCTAGAACCAAAGTATGTTGTGATGCAGCCAGGGGAATAAACACTTACCCAGTTACAAATAATGCCTACAAGCAGTTACTCATCTGTGTACAAGCTGTAATCCCAGTTCTTTCCTTGGCTGTATGATGAATTCCTCCTAGTTTTATCCACTACAGGAATAATCCTTGTGGCTGTTAACTTGTGTTCAAACACCAATTCTAACCTGGGATTGATGTCAGGAGGAATCAGTCTAAGCCTTCCTATAATTCCTGGCTAATGTCTCGTTGTGCTGCTTGTTTCTATTGGTTGTGGTAAAAGTGGTACAGCTACGGTGATGTCTCCTCAGCCACTTCTGTATCTCCATTGCTAAGGGACAAACATCTTCCCGCACATCCCCAGCTGTTAATGCTTCCTATGCAGGACACTCATTAACTCTAATGTAGTTGCATGGTTTGACAGTGAAGTCTCTTCTTTTTTTTCCACCCCTCTAACCAAACCAAACAAAATCTGAGCTAACGTCTTGTTTTTGATTCTTAACAGTTGCTGAAGATCCTGCAAAATCACTTACTGATTCATCTTCTGGATTTGGGCATTCTTCCCCGCCACTGCAGCCACCTTTGACAAACTCCGTGTCTACAGAAAACAGATTCCATTCCCTCCCCTTTAGCTTGACAAAAGCATCAAGTACTAATGGTACTATTGGACACAGTCCCCTGTCTTTATCTGTTCAGTCTGTCATTGGTGATGTAAATACTACGGCTAACCAGGAGAGTCCATCAACAGCAGGCCCCATCAGTAACTCTCATGGTCTTGAAGCAGGCTCCTTGGCTGAAGTTAAAGAAAATCCTCCTTTCTATGGAGTAATCCGCTGGATTGGCCAGCCCCCTGGTGTGAACGAAGTATTAGCTGGACTGGAACTGGTAAGTATCTGATAAGCTGTAGTTTGTTTTAATATTAATTACCTGTTACTAGTTCTGGTTTTTAGATTTGGTCTTTGTATACTTCGCAGAAGTAGTCAGTCTGGAGGAATTTGTCAAAATGGGTTGCTATGTGATCTTGTAACATAGCTGGAGTCTTAGATGGGCTCTGACTTTTGTGGCTGCCCTAGGCCTTATTCTGTTAATAGGCTTTAAGATGGCTTTGTGTTACTAAGGGTAATTGAATTAAAAGGACTGTAGGTGACTAGTTTGCTTTGTAGGTCGCTTATGTGCTTTAAAGGGAGTGTCCTTCGCTCACCTTACTGAGATCCTCATGGGGGGGAAGATGGGGAACAGCTATTTAACGGCTCTTTGAAACGTATATCTACCTAAAACCTCCCAGGCTTAAGAGAGGGGAAGATGATGCACGCCAGCAAACAGGCAGTGTCCATCGGTAGAGTTGTAATACTGGTTTTGGTAATTGATGGTAGTGATGTTCTGTTATGGTAGCCACGTGCTTCATGTTCCTACCATCCCTTGATGAACACACAGTTGTTGCAAACATAATTGCTGTTCTGTACTGACAGGTACTCTCTAGGTGCTGCTGCTGTGGTGGTGAATGGCTATCAGATATTAACGTGTATGTGATTAGAGTCACAGAATCAATCATCAAGGCTGGAATAGACCTTCAAGGTCATTAAGTTCAACCAACAACCTGACCTACTGAGTCTAATCACTAAACTGTTAGGAACATGGAGTTCTTTACTTTGGCATAACTTTTTATAATTGTACACTGTGTTTTGTTTATTCAGAAATTTGTTTATTATAAAAAATTCAGATTTTTCTAAAACAGAAAACATTTAACTGAGTAGGTGAGATTGTGACTGGCATTCCAGCTGCTGGAAAAATCCTGATGCTTTTCGCTTCTTTGGGTAGAGCTAAAGCTCTAGTTAGCCACAGGGTTAGACTGCACCTTAGGATAGCTTGTGTTAAACTGGTGTCGTGGATCTGTCTGCCGTGTGCTTCTGCACTAGAACCTAGCAAGTGTTGGTAAGCAGGTAATATACCTTCATCATGTTGTCAGAAATACCTAATGATGATGATTTTTATCCTTCAGACAAAGCTTGTGTTGTCTTTCCTTGACATACACACTGTGTTTTGAAGCAGGTAGTTTTCCTGTGCAGTCCACAATCACGCTGGAAGCATTCATGCTTCCCAGTGCTTAAGTGATTTTAATTAAGTACTGAAAGATGCTCACTAGTCCATGTGTGTCTGTTCTACCTAGTAAGGGAATCTAGGGTAAGTGGCTAGCTCAGCTGAATTCCTGAAGTTGACTAGGTTTTATTCTCAATCTTTTTCCACATCCTTCAAGTTTTCTTGATGGAATTTTTATTTTAATTTGGATGGAGTGAAAGGTTAAGTTGAAGAAAAAGTGTAGCTTTTAATTTTCTCAACAGATACAGTTTAAGAATGCCTCAGCTGTTGTTTGTATACCAAAACATGGGAACATTGTATATTAAGCTTCAGAGGACCTAAAGGAGGGTGATTTATGAATATGTATTTTCTCATTACAGAATTGTAGAAATATGAGAAAACAGTGAATTCTCACTTTAATTTTCAGGAAGATGAATGTGCAGGTTGTACAGATGGAACATTTAAAGGAACTCGATACTTCACTTGTGCTCCAAAGAAAGCTCTTTTTGTGAAACTCAAAAGCTGCAGGCCAGATTCCAGGTTTGCATCACTGCAGCCTGTCTCCAACCAGATTGAGCGCTGCAACTCTCTAGGTACCAAGCTTCTGCTTATTAAATTATCAGCTGGGAACTGACATGGGTTTTGGTTTTGTTTATTCCTGCAGTATGTACTGTGTACTGAACACTGGGAAATCTGTACAGGTATTACTTAAAGGAGAATCATGAATCTGTACAAAACATAAGTTCTCTGACTTGCTTACTCTTAAAACAAGACAATCTTCATTTATTTAAGGAAATGTCATAAAACTTAAGGATTTCTTGTTGTGCTATATGTTTTCTTTACTTTAGAAATTGTAAAGTAGTCTTGCTGAAAATGATATCTGCAATCCCAGCAGTATGAGATTGCAATATCAGAACTAAGTTATCTTTGTCAAATTATTTCTTTTTCTAAACGCTATGTGAAAGCGTGCTTTTATGGTGAAAATTTGTAGTTGGAAAAAAAATAATTGGCTTTAGATATCTTAGCTTTCTTGGGTCCATGTCATTGTGCCTGCAACAATCACAAAGGATGGGTGTCTTGATATTTGTAAGATGGTGTGAACAGGGCATTTAAACTGAGAAGAGAACTTCATTCCTACAGGATAAAATTAATTGAGTGCTGTAGGCTTTCTGAAGCGCTCTGGCGTGCATTTTGTGTGGAATGCAAGGCCTCGTTCACTTTGTGGATGAGATTCAATCTCAGTTATAATAAAATGCTATTCTAGTCCAGAAAAGGAAAGCTTACACTAAGGCAGTAGCTTAGCTATAAAACATTGATAGGAAAATCTGAAGAGGGATAAAATTGGAGGCTTTAAAGTGTCTTTTGAAAAAAATTTCAGCCTTTGGAGGTTACTTAAGTGAAGTGGTAGAAGAAAACACTCCTCCAAAAATGGAAAAAGAAGGTTTAGAGACAATGATTGGAAAGAAGAAAGGTATCCAGGGTCATTACAACTCCTGTTACTTAGACTCCACCTTATTCTGGTAAGTTCATAATTTGTATCATGGCATCCCAAGGCTTATGGGACATATGCTAGAAATGCAGAACACGCAGTCTTTGTTGCGGTGATTGTCTGTTTTTTTATTACTGTGCAAATAACAAGCTTACAAAGTCATGCAGTGCAGTCTGACACATTACTGTGTTCTTTAAATTTGATCAAGTTCTGCAGGATTTGCTGCTTAACTTGAAATACTAATCGGTCTTCCCTATGTCCAAATTGCACTGGCCTTAGATATCTATACTCTTCCTGACTGAAGTCTGTGGACTGTTGAAGGATGAAAGAGTACTTGGGGCATGGCAGAGCCTGGGGGAACAATCTCTTAACTTGTTTGCAGAATTCTATCTTGGCAACTGGTTTTGTATTCTGCTGGAGTGAGGATACTGGTTTAGAGCAGACCTTTTACTCTTCAGTATGGCTGTGTTGTGTTGTGTCTGTAATTATCTGATTTTGAACTTGTGTAGTTCTTGAATTCTTCCTATGGCTTTGCTTGGCTTGTTTTATGTTGCTGAGGCATCTGAATGGTTCTGTCTTCCAGAATCAAAACAACCTTTGCTTTTTTTCTTTTTTTATCTCCTTTGTAGCCTGTTTTCTTTTAGCTCTGTTTTGGACACTGTGTTACTGAGACCTAAAGAAAAGAATGATGTAGAGTATTACAGTGAGACTCAAGAGCTGTTGCGGACAGAGATCGTGAATCCTCTTAGAATGTAAGTAAAGACACAAACTAGTCTCTGGTCTAATATAAACTTTATAATAAATCCTACTGTCTGTGCATTCCTGTTACAAATCTGAAAAGTTTCTAGCTGCTGCCAGTTTGATTTTTTAAAAATATTTCTACTTGTTTTTCATTGTAAATTTCATCAACGAAATAGTTATTCATAGTTTAGTTATAAAATGCTTGTATTTGTTGTCTCTGGAATTAGAATCAGCACGAAGCTACTGTAAAACTTATATGGAGATGAGTACAAAAGCATTGAGAAATGTGGATATTGTGAATTGATGTAACTTCTGTCTTTAATGTTTCAGTTCTTGATACGAAAACTATTTGGGTTATGTTATGGAGTTTCACAATTTCATAGACTCTGAGGGGCTTTTAATGTTACATTGATTGTTTCGTGTGGTCTGCAAGTGGCCAAAACACTCATAGAACTTTGTAATTTCTTGGGTACAATGAGCAAAGTGGAAATGGCAAAAATTATCATAAATTATTTGGCTTCATCCTAATTTTGTTAAACCTGCAAATAACAGTTCTGAAATTCTGTGGGCTGCCTCTGAACAATTCATTAGGAAGTTTTCCTCACATTTACAGAATAAGATGACAGGTTCTGAACCCGTCCTTATATAAGTGTGTGTGTACTCTGGGTGGTTTATTCAAGGGTTCTCTGGTAGGAACAATAGCATACACAGTAGCAGAAATCTCAAGTGGCCAAGAGGACAGTGTTAACTCCTCTTGCCTTTCTGCCAGGCTTAAAACATTCTCTGTACTCTGTAAAGATATAGAAGAAAAGATGGAATGCTCAAAACACCAACTTCTTGGGTCAAGGATACAGTTCTCTATCTTTCTCAAATACTGATTTTTTTTTTATTAATGACTTCCACAGTTGCATGACATTCTGAAAATGATGCATTAAGTGGTGCAAATCGTTGTGAAAACAAATCAAAAGTAGTTACTTGACTAATCAGAAACAGTTATGCTTTTGGTAAGTTAATGTTTAAAAAATGTTCTTAATGTTTTGCAAGAACATTGAGCACAGCACTGCATTTATAGTGCATTTAGAAAACTGGGAGTCATATAAGTATGAGGAGTCAATACACAGCTTTGAAGAAATACTGTACATAGTAATAAAAAGTGAGCCTCTGAACGTTTATGTTTTCTGCTCCTCTGACTTGATTGCAAAGTAGCTAATAGTTCATTAACCCATTTATCTTAGATATGGATATGTATGTGCTACAAAAATAATGAAACTGAGGAAAATACTTGAAAAAGTTGAAGCTGCATCAGGATTCACATCAGAGGAAAAAGGTAACTGGGAGGTATTCCTTTCTTTAACATTTGGAAGAATTGTACTACAAAGGAACTTAAAAGCCTATATTAGTGTACCAAAGTAAAATACGCACATGTTTCTGTAGCAGCAGTATATGTACCAGAGATTTGAGTGACCATTGGGTGGTAGAAAGGCGCTTTTCTACTTCCTTGGGTCCGTAAGGAATCCCCCGTCTTTCTCTGACTGGATCTTTTTTCTTTGCTGTTGCTTTCCTGTGCCCATGTCTATGTGAAGAGAGAACTCCCTTCTAGTAGTTAAGGGAGATCTCAGAAGTGAGACTGTGATAAGGTTGTGGTCTGTCCTCTTTCAAAATGTCACTTTGCTCCCTTTGATCTTTCTACCACAACATTTCATCACCATAGTGATTATGTATTATTTCAAGAAATAAAATACGTGTTATATTAGAAAACATGTTTTAATCTTTTGATCTTGTGCTGCATATTGTGATGAATGCTTTATTATGTGGCTGGTATGGTTTTACCTGAAGAAACATTAAGTTCTTTGAAAATGCTAAGTGTTGAAAATCAGTATTTATTGCAGTTGGTGGCAGGAAGAGGAAAACTGTTTGTCAGGGGAGCATAGACCTCTGGGAAGTTTGTTCTGGCTGCATTCTTGATTAGAGAACTCAGTCCTTAGGTTCATACGGGTGTTACTGTCACTCTGCCTCCCCTTTCCTATGTGCTTTCGCTGTTGTATTTTGAAAGCTTTTATTTCTCTTGGGGAAAAAAAATGTGGTGCCAAGTGATTCTTCTGAAATACAGAGTATGTCTTCAGTCTGTACTGGAAAGCCTTGTTGCCTTGTTGAGCCTGTCTTTTATTAGGGCCATTTGACACCAAAAGTGTAAATAGAGGTTTGTGTCATAAAATGTTCATAGCTTCTCATAATCTTACAGTGTAAAAAAAAAAAAAAAAAAAAAAAGCAAAATGTTATAAAAACTTCGAAACTTTCACATCAGTCTTGAATACTATACTTGTTTTTACGTAGTAACAACACTTCATTTTCTTCCTAGATCCAGAAGAATTTTTGAATATTTTATTTCACCATATTCTAAGAGTTGAGCCACTGTTGAAAATAAGGTGAATTTATTTTTCTATGTTGAACTTGTCTATCTGTAGAGTCTGTTGCTTTTCACATTGAGTCAACTTTTAAGACACTTTTGACTCGTGTTTATTACTGCTAATAAAATTAAATGTAATGAAGTTATATTCACAAACCCAACAGTGTATTTTGCCCTATTCATCTTTTGTTTTAAAAACTCAACAAACAGTCTCATGAGAACTGGATGAAGATTCCCTGTCCTAAGGATGTCTGTGTGGGGAGCCACGGGAGTTGTAACTAAGAGCTGGGCAGTCCCCCAAGTTTGGATTACCCTTTTGAAGAGTTGTGTTGGCTGCGTAGGAAGTCTAACAACACTAACCATTTCTGAAATTTCTACTGTAGGTGGATATAGTTAAGCAGTGTAAATGTCTCCTTGATTAAAGTGAAATACTTCGTTAAACCCAGTCAATATTTTTTAACTTCTTTTTGGGAATATTGTGAAGGCACAGAAGAGAATTACTGTTGTTCCTTTTCTTGCTTTATTACTGAAACTCTTTATTTGTCTCTCCAATGAAAGCTGCTTTAGTGTGTTGGAGTTTTCACTGTACATGCTTAGGAAGTATTTTTGAGTTAGTAGTTCAGTAATGCATAGGCATATGCTTTTAAAGCATACTGCTTTTGTTTCCTAAATAAGTCTTTCTACAATCAGTCCACATGTAATACTTGATTGCCTATTGTTTAATGCCTTTTGTTGCTGATGTTTTTTTTAAAAGCACAACATATTTCAAAGTAGAATGTTGGATATAATATTTTTTTTAGAAGTTAATATGTTCTTAGGAAAATACAGCTGCTGTTACAGTAGATCTGATTTTTTTTTTTCTCTCCTGTTATCTGTTTTTAGATCAGCAGGTCAGAAAGTACAAGACTGTTATTTCTATCAAATTTTTATGGACAAAAATGAAAAAGTGGGAGTCCCAACAATTCAGCAGTTACTGGAGTGGTCATTCATCAACAGCAACTTGAAGTTTGCAGAGGTTGGTGACAATGGTTGCTTTATTAGAAATAATACCTAAATATTTACCCATTCAGCAATAGGACAAAAGTGGGATTTGGTTTGAAAAGAAAATGCCAACATGCTGGAGTTGGGAGAACTAGGTCAGTGGTACAGGTTACCTATGTTACAAAAATATGTATGGTTGACTTAATAATGTATATTCTTTGGCTAAACAGACCAAAGTAATTTAGGTAAAGAATTACTAAAAGAAAGCTTTTTGATTACTGCCAGTAACTTGTCTTAAGAACTAATATTTTGAGATTCCTGTGTTTCTGAAAAGCTTTACGGAGGGAAGACTTCTTAAAAGTCATGTTTTCCCTTTACTTTTGCAAGGGGAGGAAGTACAGTATTTAATACCGTGCTTGAGCAGAACAGGAACTTAAGACATTTGACAGTGACTTAGACGCTAGATGCCTGTTTCGTAGCTGTAGTTTTTTTGGTTTTCATTTTGTTTGGCTTTACTCTTGTTAATTTTGAAGACAATGGGTTGCAAGTGTAGATAACATGAATATGTTCATAGTACTAGAAATATCTCTTTAAATGTAGGTTGTTACCTATTTGAGACTCATTGCATTGTTTTGTCATTTTACCTAGGCACCCTCTTGCCTGATTATTCAGATGCCTCGATTTGGAAAAGACTTCAAAATGTTCAACAAAATTTTTCCATCCTTGGAGTTAAATATAACAGACTTACTTGAAGACAGTAAGTATATAGTATTGTGTTGTATAATGAAAATGAGTTTTGAAAGTGGCTAATACAATGAAAGTAAGTATATTGGGCAGTTTTCAACATGTGTGTATGTTCAGAACTGAGTAGCGTGTAAACCTGTAGCATGTCAGTGATGGTGCACGTTCAGCCTTAAGTCCCACTGATTTTTCAGTTAGGCAGTCCTAAATTTATACTTGTCTTCCCATTAGGTAATGCAATGATAAACTTGGTGGATGACATCTAGTTCTAAATATTCTAATCAAATTTAACAGTTGTATTAATTCTTCTTTTAATCTCTGTTCTGAAACTGTCATTACCTTTTCTTTCATTGTCATGGCCATCAGCATATGTTACATATTTCTTTGCTGATGCTGATGGATGCAGAGGCTAAGACCAATATAATGCTTTTATCTTTAAAAACCTGTTTTTACTTTTCTTCCAGTTGGTAGATCTTAAATTTTATCATCCTCTGTTTGCAACTTTACCATTCTTCAAACCTTTTTCTCTTCTTCCACATTATATCAAAGGGAAGAAATTACATACAGTAGTATGTTTTTGCTTTGATTTTCAGTATGGTTTAAGCTTTTTAAATATAATTTTTCTCCATGTAAAGTAATAAGCCTTCTTCCTTTCCATACCTGTCATCTTAGAAAACTAAAAAAGCCCCCCCCAGTGAGAGACTAATGTCTTGTTTAAAAATGCAGCTCCCAGGCAATGCCGTATATGTGGAGGGCTTGCTATGTATGAGTGCAGAGAATGTTATGAAGATACTGATATTTCTGCTGGGAAAATCAAGCAGTTCTGCAGAACCTGCAATACACAAGTAAGCTGTCTTGTCTTTTCTTCATGTGTTTACTCCAAATAGTATTAGCTGCAATAGTAAGAGTGTGGTGAACCTTTCTCATCAACAGTAGTATAACTGCTATGCCAGGTAGTGTAGCCTTCAGTGGCAAATTGGGATATCTACTTGACCCTGAAACATATTTATCAAGTATTTTGTAATAAAAATGTGGCAAATACTAAGTCTGCTACTGAATGCATTGGAAAAGTAGTAATTGCAGGCAGCTTGGAATCTGTTCTCATGCGGCTTGCTTTAAATCATAATTTTACATACCTGCTACCTTGTTTGAATTGATAAGTTCGTGACACAGAACCATTTAATGCTTACAGCTGTTTGGTAACTTGAAAAAGCTGTCAGAGTCACAGCTTGTTTTCAATTCTGAGTCTAGTAGAAATTATTGCATTAAACCTGCCCCCCCTTCTATCCTTAGATTTGACTTTTCTGGGTAGTATTGAACTAACTGTTGGGGGGGGAGGGGAAGAGAAGAAATGTTTACTGTGCTACTTTTATTGCAGTTCCTTCTCTGATGCCATTAATCTTCAGTTCAGCAGTATTGTTCTTTTTAGCTTAGTCTGCCACAGAAACAAACAGTCTTGTGTTTTTTCTCTTCTGAAATATTACTTCAATTGTAGGTTCATCTTCATCCCAAGAGACAGAGCCATAAATTCAATCCGTTGTCACTCCCTAAAGACCTGCCAGATTGGGACTGGCGACATGGCTGCATCCCATACCAGAAGATGGAGTTGTTTGCTGTTCTCTGCATAGAAACGAGCCACTATGTAGCTTTTGTTAAGTATGGGAGGGATGACTCCGCCTGGCTTTTCTTTGACAGCATGGCAGATCGTGATGGTACATCATCTTCAATTTATTCTTATTCGTTTTTTTTAACTTGTATTATTGTTCTAAATTGTAGTGCCAATTTAATTACTTCATTATATCTGTGGATACCAATATCATCTAACTTGAGGTATTAATGCTGAGACATTAATTTTGACTCAGCTTTTCCTGAGCACACTGATTTCATAGCAGGCTGAATGTGTACGGTCTGAATTTCACCTAAATGGATGCTTTAGTAGTAAGTAGATGGTACAAAGCAGAGGCTTTCCAGCAAGGCTCTTCATGGCTTTTTCTATATTTTGCAAGTTTGGCAGAGGGAACATCTTTAAAATACTGAGCTGCAGGAATGTGTTCGTTCAATTTACTTTTACGTGGATGTACATGATTGTCAGGTAGTATTTCAAATATTACTTTTACTGGTTTTACTTAAGTTAGTATAATTTTCTTTGGGGTAACAGAAATAATGTTGCGAAATCTACGCCACTGCTCTGAATCTCTTTAGAATCAGTGAAAAACTTACCTTATAATAATGCAAGTGTTATTAATCAGGTGTTCTCTTAGATACTGCTACATTAAGTAGTGTTTAAATAAAGGACTGTGTTTAGTTCTGATGTCTGCAAAAAAAAAAAAGTAATAGGTACAGTGTTGGACTCTTTCTATCAGTTCTGTGCCTGCAGAGGTCCTGAGTCCCTATATGTTAGGGTGTGATTTTTTTTTTTTGGAGCGGGGAGAAGAATCGTACTTCGTGCTGAAAATGAGAAACTGCTACAAGGCTTAAGGGCTCTTTCTTAACACCCGCAAGGCAATCGAGCTTTGTTTTGAAGTGTTCAAAATGTGTATGACTTAAGTCTGTTAGAAACATCGTATTTCAGGAAATGTAGTTCATGTGAGATGCTGCTGATCTTAGTTGTTTTTTTGTATCACAAATATTTTTCTTCAGCTGGTATTATAAACTAAAGTGTCTCCTGGCAAACAGTGTCATGGATGTCTGTAGTTATGGTTCAGTTTACTGGTTTTTGCATTGAAAATGGCCATGAGCAAACTCAGCCTTAGTTATATAAATCAGGTACAGACACTCATGGCTTACAAATTCATCAGCTGTTATTAGGTGTCATTTTATTAACAAATTCAGTAGCACGTGAGATGGATTTTATATGCAAGTCACTCTTGCGAGGTTGTACACAACTTTTAGCATTACTGAATATCCAGAGTGCTCTTTCTGGTGGGGTTCATGTGTGGTGGTTGTGTGGGTTTTTGTTTCTTTAGTGATAGAGCAATCAAACTTGGGAAGCAAATCTTCTGAGTAAGAAGATAAATACCTTGCTATTTTTTCCTTACACAGATGAGTATTTCAAATATATAAAAGATGCTCTGTTAGAAAAGCAAATACTTGTGCTTGATCTTACTTTTTCATGATGCTTTGAAGTCCTTGTGCAGAAGGAATTATGCAGTAATTCTTTAAAGACTAAATTTAATGTCAGTTGGTTGAGTTGAGATTTTTTGGACACTACAGATATTCTGGTAACAATCGTAATTTTCTTGGACATTTATGCTTTTTGTGTGTGTACCCTGAGGTAGTCCAGAATGAAACATTTGCCTTCTTTAGAAGGCCTTTCCAAGAATTGTTGATGCTGTCGTAATTATAGTAAATTATACAGAATAATTATATACATGTAGATGGTATCCTAATCTGTTTCTTTCTTTCTTTGTACGTAATAGGAGGTCAGAATGGCTTTAACATTCCACAAGTTACCCCATGTCCAGAAGTTGGTGAATACCTGAAGATGTCTCTAGAAGAACTACACTCACTGGATTCCAGAAAAATTCAAGGTTGTGCACGAAGACTGCTTTGTGATGCTTACATGTGCATGTATCAAAGTCCAACGATGAGTTTATACAAATGAACAATGTCCTCTGGAAAACTGAAGAAACAGTGAAGAGATTTCTACTGTTGCATTTGCTGCATTTTTGGTTAGTTTTAATGCAACCGTTGCTGGCAATGGATGCGATGACAAGGAAGAAGTGGACTCTGAGAACAAAAGGATTACTGTTCCAAAAACTACATGTGGAGTTCTGTAATTGAAGTATTTAAGCATTTTGCACTCTAGGAAGTGTGCTTGTGTGTGTTTGTTTTATAAACAAAGTCTAAATGAAGTTATTAAAACTTAAAGCTTTAAGTGCATTGATAATATAACAGACTCTTAAAAAATCTTTAAAGTGGAGTTTTATCAGGAGAAGCCTCCTTAGTCCATTGAGAATGTAAAGATGCAGTGCTATTGCGCAGTGTATTTCTATGGACCAAGGATGATGAGTCTCATATTTCTTTCTCCTCTCCCACCCTCCCCAGCACTGCTTCTCACCCTTGATCTTCTCAGCACCATAGATTCTCTCTTCAAGTTTTAAGAACACAAATTTTAAACTGTTCATTGCAACTAATTCTGTCCTGTTAGCTGTTCATTACTGCATTCTCTTCAGTTCATGCATTTACATCTCTGAAAAATTCACATCCATTTAAATATCTGAATTCCTGTCTTGTGAAAATCAAGCACACTGATTTGCTGGTTGATAAGTTGGGATTTTTGGAGAAAGAAAGAGGAGAAAGAGAAGAAGAGGGTTTTGAGGGGAAGTGTAATTGCTGAAACACAACTAGCAATGCAGGGTAACATCTTTTCCTAACTGTGTATTTTTAAAGGAAGCAGACTGGAACAACATCAACTGTGTACAAATGGTTGGAGGACAAAACAATAAAATGGAGAATTGCCTCAGGGAATGTTACAGAAGTGGACTCTGGTTCTTGGTGAAACAACACTGACTTTTATACAGTACATTAAGCTACTACCTGGGAATATGTTACACATCTGACTCTTCATTTCAGGGTTATTAAGGAATATTAAAAATCTCTGGAAAGATGAAACCAGAAATGAAAGTAGAAAAGTGTTTTACTGTATACCAAGTACCTAATGAAAACTAACTCAAAGCTGCAAAACCTGTATTGGTGTAAAATATTATTGGTTAGAACCAAGTTTATTGGTTCTTGTTTGTAATGAAATACTGTTGTTTTAGCTGCTTTTTTTTTTAGCTACTCCTGTCTATTCTGACTAGCAAACACATCATATATATATATATATATATACACACAGTAAAATGTGGCTGTACAAATATGATAAATTGCATATAGAGAGTGCTGTACATTTTCAACTTTTAGGAAGCTTTCCATACAAAGCATCTTATGTGGGATTGAGTTTGTAGAAGGAAAGGTCAAAATGTAAGAGGAAAAGTCCTAAGTCCTGTCTTTACAACAATGAAGCACAAGGGAGAGTGATACTATATTGTAGAAAGTGTTACTGTGTGCTTCTTGAGAGGGGGGGAAAAAAAAACACCTAAAATGTGTATTTGGCACACACCAGTGTTGTACTAGAGCAAGATATGAAAATTACTCTTGAAGTACGTGGCTGTCAGCTCTAAGAAATGTAGGTATGTTGAGAGAGTTGATCTGTTCCATTGGCTGCTGCTGAAGTGTGTTTTAACTTTTCACTGTGAAGAGCAAAGAAAGTTCTTTAAATGTCACTGCTGCTTTTGCCTCTAATCGTCTGGATTCCACCATCCCTTGCCTTACTTACCTAGTCTGTGCTCTTTGGCAAAACTCAGATTCTCTAGTGTCAGTAGTACTTTGAGCTCTTGAACTGTTTCTCTCCTGAAAAATTCCAGTAAAGCTTTAGGTGATGGATTCTGTAAGTAAACAGCTGTCACTAAAAGGGGTTATTGTCCCTGGGCTATTAGGCTGTGTACTAGCCTGCTGTGGAAGAGCAGCTGCGTGCACTTACATGTCTTGACAAAGATGCCACAGAAGCATTGCAAGGGAAATACAAGCTGTGTGGTCTTTTTAACCTTCTATTTATTAATGTAACACGAGCACGAGGTGTGATTGTCCTTCCTTTTGGCTGCGTATTGAAGATATGCAAGATCCCTTTGTGACTGAACCTGAAAGTACTTGCAAGTAGTACTTTAAGGTACTTCCATACAAGAAGCAAACATAAAGGCTTTACAGATGGACAAGCACAAGCCCATGTAAAAATGCGACCAGTCTGAATGTCTGGATTTCTTCTCCCTAGATTTACTTCCCACTTTTCCCTATGCATTACATGTCATATGGCATAACAGCAGCCTTCTGCTGCTTCTCCTGCCTCCATCTCCCTGCCTTCATCTGTACTGAAATCTACTAAAGTTGTTGGTAAACCTTACCTCTTCCTGCTGTAATTCAGAGACCCTTGGAACAGCTGTGGCTGGAGGGGAGACTTGGGCCTGGCAACCATGTTAAATCTTTCTAGATGAATAAGCCAGTAGCAAAGTATAATCAACTGTTTTTCACAAATGCAACTATCCAATGATCCTCTTTTTTTCTTTTTTTCTTTCTTTTTTTTTTTTTTTTTTCAGAATGCGTAGTTTATTAGCAGAAGTATATTAAAATAGATATGTGTACACGAATCTCTTGGCTTCTTGACTCTTAAACTTTTGGTCTTAGACTGGAAATGTAGAAGTGTGAACTTTTACTGGGGTATGTGCAGAACACACAAAAAACAGTTTAAATGCATTACTGTGCATGCTTCTTGGTGACAAATACTGTGTTTTGAAATGCAGATGATGTTTTACAGCCTGCATTTTGTACGACATTATTTTGCAAAACCACAACTAGTTTTGCAAACGCTGTGTGACTACATGGTTAGTTTATTGCTCATTAGCTAAGAGGGCAGGGATGTCTTCTATGGAATTAAAAATGGTTTTTGATAAGTGAATCTTTTTCTTTTTAATGTAAAAATCTTTTAAGTATTACTTTAATACTTTCAAGTATTGCATTGGATCGGAGGTAATCTGGCAATGTAAATTAAATGGAAACTAATGTAACGAAAATGTAAACTAACCCTAATTTTGGTTTTCTTTCTCAGAAAAGGATTATGCAGGAGAAAAAAACTCACTGTGAAAGGAAACTTATTTTACAAGTCATACAATAGGGTAATAAACTGTTTTTAGCCTTCAGCATATACTGATGGGGAATTGAATAAGGCAGTTTGAAGAAAGCCTGTATTTTAATGCATCCACTGCTGGTAAATGTAATGCCCAAAGGTTCCAGTGACTCAGCACCCACCTTTTATGTATTTAATGCATTTTTTTAAAATACAGTGGATGTACCTATAAATTGACAGCAGTTAGATGATTGCTTCATGGGTTTGCCTCTTAAGTATTACTGACAATGGTCTTACACATAGGAAAATGCATACAAACTATGGCTCCTAACAGCATGTAAAAAAATTAAGCATCTTTTCTTACCTGGGGAGAAAAAAATGCACTCCTGGACAACTCTCAGCCTCTAATCTGCTTTTTTTTTTTTTTTTTTTTAATGGATTCACATCAGTGGAAAATTGAACAAATCGCTGCAGTACTTAATGCTTATTTTGAACCTATGCGATAGAAAGAAAAGGTATTACTTAAATGTGATACCTTACACATTGCTGTAAAACAAAAGCAAACAAAAAAATCACCATCAAAACCAAAGCACTGTAGGCAACATCAGAATGTTGGTATCTTTTGCTGTGGGAGGTAACTGGAGGAAAAAAATTACAAAAGAACCTGTTCAGTATAGGTTTTTCTAATAGCTGTGATACTGACTGTGCTCTTGAAAATGTAGTACTGTGTTTTACTAAGTAGCTTGAGCAATTTCTGTTTTAAGCAAGTACCATGTGTAACAGAAGTTACTCATAATCATAAATGGTTGGTTCATTTCAATGCACTTATTTTTCTTGTGCACTTTATACTCTACTTAGATGAACTTGGTCACCATGATCCCTAACGACAGCCTGTTTAATACAAAGCTACAACTTGCTGCAAATTGAAATTTTATGGTTTCAGAACTGTGTTGGTATTAAAAGCAGCTTGAAAACATTGTGTATTTTTACCACTGTAACAAAGCATGTTTTTTCTCTGTTCTTAATGTTTTGCTAATAAACATCTCATTTGTGCACAAATAGTCTCTTAAACTTATGAGCACTGTCTGCAAGAATGAGTTTGGGAAACAAACCATTGTATCAGGTTGCCCTGAACGAGCCTTAACTTTTTCCCCACAACAGTAGAAAGGAATTAGCTGCTGCTGGAAAAGGAATGTACCATGTGCTCTTTCTGTATTAATATGAATTAAAAGTATTATTCTTATGGTTCTCTCTACTTCTTTTGGGGGGCTTAAGAGTTTTGTGGGTGTAGCAAGCAACAATGAACAGAGTGTTGAATTAGCTTGCGTACTTATAGAGGGTTTTCTTTTTATGTATTTTTGTAAGTGGATTTTAATTGCAACTTTTCTAGAAAACTTAGGACCTGCTGTAGCAGATTGTAGTTTGCCTATGGGAAAAAAATATTTTTTAAAATGCTTACCATACTAACTTACTGAATAGAGATGCTCAGCTTCTTCTTGGGTCATGCTGTAGCTTTAGTACTGCATCCGTTATTTGTACACACATTTGCATTCTGGTTAGTTATTACTAACCATTATGTCTAGTTGTTTGTTTTTTGTTTTTTTTTAACTCCTTGAGTGTAATAGCAGTGATTAATGATGGGTTCTACCTAGGCCTCTAAAAGAAATGCTGTCAATTTAAGTACTCTTAAAGCCTTCATCTTACTGCAAATACTTGTAAAAATAGTTGTAAAATATATATTTTAGGGAATGTATTAGATAGTTCTATAAAGATTTTTTTCCCTACTCTTAGTACTGGGTTTTGCATTTGAAATAAGATTATTATTTCACATTTAAAAGTTAAGACCTGTGAATCACTGGGGGAAGGGTGCTTGGAACATCTCATCTTCTTATAGCATTAGCATCGATGCTTTCTTCACTACAGTTGGGGATTTGACTATTTTGAGTATTCAGTCACAAGAGGGCACTGCCTGTACCGGCTGAAAACTGCCTATTTCTAAACCTTTTATTATAAAAAATGAAGATTTATATTCATATTTGTCTATGCAGATATTATAATCCCATCTGTCCAGCGCTACTCTTGAAACTACCTTTGAGCTAATGAAATTAGGTACATATGCAACTTTCTCAGGCGTGTAACCTTCAAGCAGAGTAAACGTAACGCTATAGGCTTTAGCTCTGAACTGCAGATGTGTCACTCTCCCAGCGGTTGAGTCCCCAGGGGGTGAACAGGCAAATGCTGCTGCCAAGCTTGTGTCCCTGCTAAGCAGGGCAGCCCCCCCGAGGGCTTGGTGTTGGAGCCTGCAGTGTGTGGCTGGGCAGGCTGCCTTTGGGCAGCAGTGCTTCCCAAAGGCCCAAGGGCCCTGCAGCACTGTGCAACACGCCAGGGAGGGAAAACTGGATCCAAATGAAGTTGCTGTTTCAGTGACCAAAGCAGCTCTCTACAGGGAGATATAAAATGCCTACAAGATCCTGAGGGATTAGTACAGTTTAGTAGAAGCTAATAAAGACTATAAACAATTTAAAATCAGTAGCAGTTTTCAAACAAACATGCATGCAAAACAAAATCTGGTAAAAAGAAAAAATTTGTGAGGTGAGCCAAGGTCTTCAGCACACGCATGGGGTGCAGACCCAGCCGTGGCTGCTGAACCCAGTGGTGTGGCTGCTGCCGCTGGTAGACCCCTCTCTTTTCCCCTGACGTGTCCTCAGCGATCTGCTCTAAGCTAGCTCTGGAAATGGGACCTGGCTGAAGATCACCTCCCCCATCAACAGTGTAGGAATTAAAAGTTTTGGAGGGCAAAAGGCTGCCAGGGTAGGGTGTATGCTCCCAGCAGTAGCATCACTGATAGAATTAGAGAGCACCCTGCTCTCCAGGCAATTTCTGGTGGGATGGAGCCACACTGTTCTCAGGGCCCTGAGGCTGTCTGGCAGAGGCAGGGCTGGCATTGCAGCTCTCCAGGACCCCCTGCTGATGCTGCTGTTGTGCCGCAGGGACCCTGTACCAGTGTGCGGCTGCCAGGCCCATGCTGGGCCTGAAAAGAGCAACTCTGAGGTGCTGCTCAGGGTATGATAGAGCTGCCTACTGTGAGCAACTGCAGAAAGGGACACTGGGGAAAAACAAAAACAGGGTGGTTCTGGGTTTGGAATCAACCCAGCCGCACAGTAAGGGCTTTGAGGTGCTGGGGCAGCAGCATGTAGGCCCGGCTGGGAGCAGCGAGGGAAGCCCTCCAGCTGCCATTTCTGCCTCAGCCCTCAGGCAGCTCTGCAGGTGCTCATGAGCCGTGACGAAGACATTTGATGTATTTTATAACTCAGCTAGTACTACAATTAAAACATTTACAAAAAGCCAAGGGAGAGGGGAGCA
Organism: Anas platyrhynchos; assembly: GCF_047663525.1. NCBI lineage: Eukaryota > Metazoa > Chordata > Aves > Anseriformes > Anatidae > Anas > Anas platyrhynchos. Next base: position 17,275,750 of record NC_092598.1, on the reverse strand, counting down.
TTTTCTGGCCTTGATAGTCAGCTTTTGCATCCAAATTAATGGTGGATACAGTAATTTGATAACAGATATTGGCATTTATGTATGTTTACAAATGTGAAGTAAACTCTGTGTGTGTGGACATGCAACTGTTCTCTATAGGTTATTGTTGATGCTGTCTTCATTGACATCCATTAAGCCACAGATATTCCCCAGCCAGATGCTGCCTTCTCTGAATTAATGTGGTGAAAATAGCTGAGGTTACACCATTACTGATCTGTGAAGGGATACAGCATGGCAGGAACAAGGATGTGTGCAAGGGCCCTCCTCTTGGAACCTAGAGGCCTCCTAGGGACACTTACTGTAATCTGGTGCCTCCTGGAGGCTTTGAGGGCACTCCAGTGTGCTCTAGGGCACACTTGAGGCCTTACTGGGCCCCACTGTGTCCTCTGGCGTCAGTTAGAGGCCTCCTAGGGCTCTCTGCTATCCTCTATGGTGCTGTAAATGCCTCGCAGTACACACTAGAGGCCTGCAACAGCCCTCCACTTGACTCCAGAACCTCTGAATGTGTACCATGTCCCCCAAGTGCACTCTAGCTCCTACTGAAAGCTTCCCAGTGCCCCCCACTATCTTCTAGGATTCCCTAAGTGTCTCCCAGTGCAGTCTTGATGTATCCCATGGCCTTCCAGTGTACCCTAGTGGCATTTCTAGGCCTTGCAAGGCCTGTTGGTGTATTCTAGCACTACTCAAAGGACTTGCAGGACACTACAGTACTCTCTAGATCCACCTACTGGCATGTGAGTGCCCCCGAGTGTGCTCTACTGTCCCTGAGCGGCTTCCCAACACTCATGGTTCACTCAAGTGTCCCCTGGATGCCTCCCAGTGCCTCCCAGAGTAGCCTATTGCCAATTGAATGCCTTGCCCACCTCTCCACTATCTTCCAGGTTGACCTGACGGAATACCAGTGCAAACTAAAGGCCTCTTGTTGCCATTCTGTCTGCTCTAAAGGCTCTACACATTTACTTGCGTCCTGCAAGGCTTCAAGTGGTGCTAGAGTATACTGGGAGGTCCTGTAGGCCTACAAATGTCTCACCAGTCATCCCCTACTTACCCAATGCTTGGCAAACTTTGTACATTCATGTTTCCATTTTTTGAGTCCACTTCTTTTCCCATCCTAGTTATCACTCATTTTCAGCACACGCCCCGTTTCATGAAGAAATAAGCCACCTGGGAATTTAAGTATAAATTGCATATAAGTTCCACAGTCATTTCTTTTGCAACAACATTGACCTTGGTTAGATTCAGCTTCCCTTTCCAATGAGACCAGTTCCTATGCTAGTGCTCACGCATTAAGATGCTATCAGCTAGGTAGTACCTCACGTGCCCCGCTGGTTTTTTTTTTGTTTGTTTTTAACCATGCAGATTTCCCACCTATCCAAGTAATTTGCAAAGGTAATTTTCTTTCTACTCATCTATTACAATAAATCAATGAATAAATAAATGATAATGCAGCAATTAAATGTGTAATGAGATGGGTAAGAACTATTAATAAATGCAGAGCTAGTTGCCCAAAGGTGAACAGACTTCCCCTCTCTTCTTACAAGCCAAGTAATGAACTTTCTATGATGGAGAAACAAGCAGCTGCTAAACATGTAAATGAAACCAAGGGATATACAAGTTCACACTACAATGCTGTTCTTCAGCCTCATCATTATTGCCACATTATCAGTTCTCCTGTGACTTTTTCTCTGAATATTTAAAGATAGGGCGGGGGGATATGCAATTATTTTTAAACACCCGTCTGCCAAATGACTGTCTGCATCAACCCAAGGGTGCTGCTGAGGTGTTGGCTCACTTTGGGACCCTATGCCGTGCAGTGTGATGGAGTTTTATCTGAGCGATGGTACTCCAGAACCAAGGTTGTTCTGCAGGAAAAAAAAAAAAAAAAAAAGCAGAAATTCTGAAATTCCATGAGAGCAGAAATACCTTTGAGAATTTCAAGGGCAGCTCTGTAGTTAGCAGAGACTTCAGTGAAGCTACAGTGCTTAATTTATTATAATAGATGTCAGGAAACAGAATTATCTTATCAAATTAGTTTGGCTGATAGGAAAGCTGGCCAGCAGATAAGCTGCAGTGCTGACGTTTGACCTGACCTGCAAATGCTTCTGCTGGAGTCTGGCAGCTTCACAGTTGAGGATGCGTCGCTGCACACAGAAAGTGCTCAGGAAAGAAGAAACAAGCCAGTCATGAAGTTCACCAGACGTGAAAAACTCAAATTTGAAAGGACTTTAGTTTGGGAATTGTCATTAAATGCATTTGGGTTTGCGTGTGTGCACCCAGATGGTTGCAGAAAAGGCACAACGAAGCAGGATCTTGCCCTGCCATACTGCAATTTTTCTTGCTGTTTCTTCCTGGAGTGCAGCAGCCAGGGTAGGGCCTGTAAGACAAGAGCCTTCAGGTGACATTGTTGGCTCAGTGTTGCATGCGGTGCTCAGAAGACATTAAAATGAATTTACCATTTCCCTCCGCTTAGTGAAGGACTAGATTTTTCTGCACTAGTCAGGCACCACGTAAGCTCACAACTGCTGACTTGTGAAAGACCCCATCCCCTCTATCCTTAGGGGAACAGAGGGCCCTATTTGTCGGCCTGACCCTACCCATAGGGAAGTCTGCTGCCTCCTTGGGGCCAGGGTCAGGGACGTTGCCAGGAAGCTTCCCAACCTGGTACGCCCCTCTGATTATTATCCTCTTCTGATAGTCCAGGCGGGCAGTGACGACATTGAAGACAGAAGCCTGAAGGCAATCAAAAGAGACTTTAGGGGGCTGGGACGGTTAGTGGACGGAGCGGGAGTGCAGGTAGTGTTATCGTCCATCCCTACGTTGACAGGGAGGGGTACGGAGAGGACAAGGAAAGCCCACCTGTTAAACACGTGGCTCTGGGGCTGGTGCCTACGCAGAAATCTTGGGTTTTTCGACCATGGGGCAGTTTACTCAGCACCTGGTCTGATGGCCGTAGACGGGTCCCTATCCTTTAGGGGAAAAAGGATCCTTGGCCGGGAGCTGGCAGGACTCATTGATAGGGCTTTAAACTAGGTAAGGAGGGGGATGGGGCTGAAGCAAGGATTGTTGGGGCTGTGCCAGGGGGAGCAATGGCAAGGCCGGAGGATAAGGTAAAGGCCCAGCTGAAGTGCATCTACACCAAAGCACGCAGCATGGGTAACAAACAGGAGGAGCTGGAAGCCATCGTGCAGCGGGCAGGCTATGACTTGGTTGCCATCACGGAAACGTGGTGGGACCAGTCTCATGACTGGAGTGCTGCGATGCCTGGCTATAGGCTCTTCAGAAGGGACAGGCAGCACAGAAGGGGTGGCGGTGTGGCTCTCTATATTAGAGAGTCTTTCGATGTTGTAGAACTCGAGGCTAGGAATGACAAGATCGAGCCCCTTTGGGTTAGGATCGGCAGGGACAACAAGGCTAGTGTCCTGGTCGGGGTCTGCTATAGACCGCCGAACCAGGACAAGGAGACAGATGAGGAGTTCTACAGGCAGCTGACAGAAGTTGCGAAATCTTCAGCGCTTGTACTCGTGGGGGACTTCAACTTCCCTGACATATCCTGGAAGCACAACACAGCCCAGAGAAAGCAGTCTAGGAGGTTTCTGGAGAAAGTGGAAGATAGCTTCCTGACGCAGCTGATTAGTGAACCTACCAGGGGTGGTGCCCCGCTAGACCTTCTCTTCACAAACAGAGAAGGACTGGTGGAGGATGTGATTGTCGGGAGCTGTCTTGGGCAGAGTGACCACGAAATGGTGGAGTTCACTATTCTTGGCGGGGCCAGGAAGGGAACTAGTAAAACCACTGTATTGGACTTTCGGAGGGCTGACTTTGGGCTGCTCAGGACACTAGTTGGTGGAATCCCTTGGGAGGTGGTTCTGAAGGGCAGAGGGGTCCAGGAAGGCTGGGCGCTCTTCAAGAGGCAAATCCTAATGGCGCAGGAGCGGTCTGTTCCCATGCGCCCAAAGATGAGCCAGCGGGGAAGAAGACCAGCCTGGCTCAACAGAGAACTGTGGCTTGAGCTTAGGAGAAAAAAGAGGGTTTATAATCTTTGGAAAAGTGGGCAGGCCACTAGGGAGGACTATAAGGAGGTAGCGAGGCTGTGCAGGGACAAAATCAGGAAGGCCAAAGCTCATCTGGAGCTCAATCTGGCTACTGCCGTTAAAGATAACAAAAAACGCTTTTATAAATACATCAACACCAAAAGGAGGACTAGGGAGAATCTCCATCCTTTACTGGATGCGGGGGGAAATTTAGTTACAAGAGATGAGGAAAAGGCGGAGGTGCTCAATGCCTTCTTTGCCTCGGTCTTTAGCGGCAATACCGGTTGTTCTCTGGATACCCAGTACCCTGAGCTGGTGGAAGGGGATGGGGAGCAGGATGTGGCCCTCACCATCCAGGAAGAACTGGTTGGTGACCTGCTACGGCACTTGGATGTGCACAAGTCGATGGGGCCGGATGGGATCCACCCAAGGGTACTGAGAGAACTGGCAGAGGAGCTGGCCAAGCCCCTATCCATCATTTATCAGCAGTCCTGGCTATCGGGGGAGGTCCCAACTGACTGGCGGCTAACAAATGTGACGCCCATCTACAAGAAGGGCCGGAGGGCTGACCCGGGGAACTACAGGCCGGTCAGTTTGACCTCAGTACCAGGGAAGCTCATGGAGCAGATCCTCTTGGGAGTCATCATGCGGCACTTGAAGGGCAAGCAGGCGATCAGGCCCAGTCAGCATGGGTTTATGGAAGGCAGATCCTGCTTGACGAACCTGATCTCCTTCTATGACAAAGTGACGCGCTGGGTGGACGAGGGAAAGGCTGTGGATGTGGTCTACCTTGACTTCAGCAAGGCTTTTGACACCGTCTCCCACAGCATTCTCCTCAAGAAACTGGCTGCTCTTGGCTTGGACTGGCGCACGCTTCGTTGGGTTAGAAACTGGCTGGATAGCCGGGCCCAAAGAGTTGTGGTAAATGGAGTCAAGTCCAGTTGGAGGCCAGTCTCTAGTGGCGTCCCCCAGGGCTCGGTGCTGGGGCCAGTCCTCTTTAACATCTTCATCAATGATCTGGATGACGGCATTGAGTGCACCCTCAGTAAGTTTGCAGATGACACCAAGTTAGGTGCGTGTGTCGATCTGCTCGAGGGTAGGAAGGCTCTGCAGGAGGATCTGGATAGGCTGCACCGATGGGCTGAGGTCAACTGCATGAAGTTTAACAAGGCCAAGTGCCGGGTCCTGCACCTGGGGCGCAATAACCCCAAGCAGAGCTACAGGCTGGGAGATGAGTGGTTGGAGAGCTGCCAGGCAGAGAAGGACCTGGGAGTGATGGTGGATAGTCGGCTGAATATGAGCCAGCAGTGTGCTCAGGTGGCCAAGAAGGCCAACGGCATCCTGGCTTGTATCAGAAACAGTGTGACCAGCAGGGCTAGGGAGGTGATCGTCCCCCTGTACTTGGCTCTGGTGAGGCCGCACCTCGAGTACTGTGTTCAGTTTTGGGCCCCTCGCTACAAGAAGGACATCGAGGTGCTTGAGCGGGTCCAAAGAAGGGCGACGAAGCTGGTGAGGGGCCTGGAGAACAAGTCCTATGAGGAGCGGCTGAAGGAGCTGGGCTTGTTCAGCCTGGAGAAGAGGAGGCTCAGGGGTGACCTTATCGCGCTCTACAGATACCTTAAAGGAGGCTGTAGTGAGGTGGGGGTTGGCCTGTTCTCCCATGTGCCTGGTGACAGGACGAGGGGGAATGGGCCAGGGTTGTTTTAGGTTGGATGTTAGGAAGAATTTCTTTACCGAAAGGGTTGTTAGGCACTGGAATGGGCTGCCCAGGGAGGTGGTGGAGTCACCATCCCTGAAAGTCTTTAAAAGACGTTTAGATGTAGAGCTTAGGGATATGGTTTAGTGGGGACTGTTAGTGTTAGGTTAGAGGTTGGACTCGATGATCTAGAGGTCTCTTCCAACCTAGAGATTCTGAGATTCTGTGAAGAGCAGACCAAGAAATGAGCATGGAAGTCCTGATCCCCACAGCTAATAGTCTCAGTGTCACACCTGGATCAACACACGTGTCAGCAGGGTGTGAAATGAGTGAATAATAGGAATTTTGCACCTGGATTGGTAGCACTTGTCCTGTGTTCACAGAGGACAGGAAATGTGCTAGACCTTCTAAGGCCAGAACCAATGGCCACCTCCTTCAGTTCTTATAGCAACTGTGCGGAAATGGAAGGATAAACAGAGAGAGGAAGGAAATGGTAAACGGGGAGGAAGGAGCGGGAAAATGAGCCCTTTTTTCCAGGTAAGAACCGAGTGATAAATAGATCTGTGCATGTTCCCCGTCTCATTCCTCACTTGCCAAGTCTGATGCTATTTTCATTAGGTCATGTTACCATACATGTCATCTTATACAAAGGTGCAGTATAACACAACTGGAGGTTGAGGTGCTTGTAGTGAACACAAATGAGCTTGTAATGGTCCATCTGCTTTGACTTTATTTAGTGATCCCTCAAGGGCTGGGAGCTAGAGTGAGAATAACAATGCTTCAACCCATCTGCTATTGTAGTACCAGCTCCAGTTGAATTATCATGTTCTGAGTGGCTGGCATATGCTGTGACATAAAGCTACGAGAAAGCGTTGCTCTCCAGCTGTTGTGTTGACAAATACTTTTCAGCCAGACATGGAGTTCAGCTCAATAACCAGGGGGAAACTGCAGCTAAAAGTTGGTTATTATTTGATTTTATTTTAAGCATTAGAAATCACTGGCACGATATATTTTATTTAAAAATGTGTCACTAAGGGCACACGTCGTCTACGAGCTCCAACAATAAAAATTTCTTTGTGCCAGCCATAAATTTTTGTGTTATAGGATCGGATGGGCATCTCTGTAACCGACAGTGTAAATCTTAGTAATGAAACTATGGCTAACCTTGTTATAGAAGCAACACATCTGAAGCAGCGTCTGTATAAACTTGTTGGCTTTGTGGTGCTATGGGCCATAAGCATGCTTGATTACAGAAAGGAAGACTCAGAAGGAGACTGTGATCTGAGGCCACACACAGTGCCAGACAGCAAGACTGTCTAAACTGAGGAAGAGGAAAGCAGGAGGGGATGGTGAGTAGAGACATGCATCTGCTAGATGCAACAGGTCCCCTGGGCTCATCTGGCCTTGCACCTCATCTGCAAGGTGCAGTTGCTAAAAGTGGCCACATATTCTGCCTTTATGCCCTCTTTCCCTGTTGGTGGCCTGTGGAAGAGCTCAGAGTGAAGACACTCTGGAGGCATCCTGATTTCACAGAATCACACAATCATTTAGGTTGGAAGAGACCTCGTCCAATCTCTGACCTAACACTAACAAGTCCTCCACTAAACCATATCACTAAGCTCTACATCTAAACGTCTTTAAATACTTCCAAGATTGTTGACCCAACCACTTCTCTGGGCAGCCCATTCCAATGCCTAATGAAACTTTTAGTAACGAATTTTTTTCCTAATATTCTACCAAAACCTCCCCTGGCACAACTGCAGCCCATTCCCCCTCGTCCTGTCACCAGGCATGTGGGAGAACGGACCAACCCCTACCTTGATAAAGCCTCCTTTAAGGTACCTGTAGAGAGCAATAAGGTCGCCCCTGAGCCTCCTCTTCTCCAGGCTGAACAAGCCCAGCTCCTTCAGCCGCTCCTCATAGGACTTGTTCTCCAGGCCCCTCACCAGCTTCGTCGCCCTTCTTTGGACCCGCTCAAGCACCTCGATGTCCTTCTTGTAGCGAGGGGCCCAAAACTGAACACAGTACTCGAGGTGCGGCCTCACCAGAGCCAAGTACAGGGGGACGATCACCTCCCTAGCCCTGCTGGTCACACTGTTTCTGATACAAGCCAGGATGCCGTTGGCCTTCTTGGCCACCTGAGCACACTGCTGGCTCATATTCAGCCGACTGTCCACCATCACTCCCAGGTCCTTCTCTGCCTGGCAGCTCTCCAACCACTCATCTCCCAGCCTGTAGCTCTGCTTGGGGTTATTGCGCCCCAGGTGCAGGACCCGGCACTTGGCCTTGTTAAACTTCATGCAGTTGACCTCAGCCCATCGGTGCAGCCTATCCAGATCCTCCTGCAAATCCTTCCTACCCTCGAGCAGATCGACACACGCACCTAACTTGGTGTCATCTGCAAACTTACTGAGGGTGCACTCAATGCCCTCGTCCAGATCACTGATGAAGATGTTAAAGAGGACTGGCCCCAGCACCGAGCCCTGGGGGACACCACTAGAGACTGGCCTCCAACTGGACTTGACTCCATTACCACGACTCTTTGGGCCCGGCTATCCAGCCAGTTTCTAACCCAACGAAGCGTGCGCCAGTCCAAGCCAAGAGCAGCCAGTTTCTTGAGGAGAATGCTGTGGGAGACGGTGTCAAAAGCCTTGCTGAAGTCAAGGTAGACCACATCCACAGCCTTTCCCTCGTCCACCCAGCGCGATATTAAAGAGGACCTGCCCCAGCACCTAGCCCTGGGGGACGCCACTAGTGACCGGCCTCCAACTGACTGGATTTGTCTCCATTCACCACAACTCCTTGGGCCTGGCTAGCCAGACAGTTTTTAATCCAACAAACTGTACGCAAGTCCAAGCCATGAATAGCCAATTTCTTCAGGACAATGCTGTGGGAAACGGTGTCAAAAGCCTTACTGAAGTCAAGGTAGACAACATTCAAGGCCTTTCCCTCAATTCACTTAAAAAAAAAAAAAAAAAAGAAATTCCTGTCACTTTGTCATAGAAGGAGATCAGGTTCGTCAAGCAGGACCTGCCATTCATAAACCCATGCTGACTGGGACTGATTGCCTGCTTGCCCTGCAAGTGTTGCATGATGACACCCAAGATAATCTGCTCCATGAGCTTCCCTGGCAACAAAGTCAAACTGACAGACCTAAAGTTTCCTGGGTCCACCCTCCAGCCCTTCTTGTAGATGGGCATGATTGCTAGCTGCCAAAGATTTCCTGCCAGATTTGTACTCATATGTGACACTTGCTTCAGAGCCAGCCTTCTGCTGCAGGTAGGGCTCGAAGGGACTGGTAAAGGGGAACAACCAGCCCCAAAACGGTGTCACTGAACCCTCAGGGCTGCTGCTAACCCGGCAAGGCAGTGCATGCTCTCTGGAGCGTGGCCCTTGTGCGTTTTTGCTAACCATTGCATTAAGGGCTCAGTTCTTAAATACGACTTATGCTTGCATTTTGTCTCACAAGAAGAATAGGTCCTGTTCACACTGCAGCATTTCATTTCTCCAGGCTTGTATTTCCTATTGTATCCAAAGACCTGTGGGTGCCAGCTGTCGCGGGTGCTGCCGTTGTATTATGATCCCCTGGCTAGTGCAGGAATTGTTGATTGCGTTGCCTTTTGAATCAGTTGATTACCGTGAATAATAGGCCAAAAAGGCTGTCAGCATTTTGACTTTAACTATAACTGTTACAATTAATTATGGGCTTAATTAGCATACATGCCTAGCAGTAGAGCATATCATACTTCATGGGTAACAGATGATGCTGCAGCTGTAACAGAAAGGGTGATACAGGTTGGGATACAGATAGTTATTAATAAATGGGTTCTATTGTTCAAGGTCCTTATTTACCCAAATTAGCAAGCATGACATAATCAACCCCAACTGTATAATTTATAATAATTGATTTCATTTTGACTGACCACCGGTCGGGCCTACTGCATGCCCTCGGAAGAAAAATAGCCCTATTAGGATAAGTTTAATCCTAAACATAGCTAATGAATCCTATTACTTTAAGGTCATATTTGAAGCTTTTGTTAATTGTCAGAACCATTTTAAATTGATTAGAGTTAAATTAAATCAATGTAATGTTTAGAAAAACAATATTTCTAATGGATGAGGCCAAGCTGACCTCGAATAAACATATTTATCAACCGATTTCAGTGAATGAGAAGGCTAGCATCTGGGCTCATAATTCACGATTGTCTATAATATGGGAAATGTCACTATCTAGGCAATTAATTATGTCAGGTAATAAATCTGTTGCTCACAGCTGAGCGTTTGCCAGTTGGGGTGACAATTCCCTCAGCAAGTTTATGATGTTTAGACGTTTCCTCTCTCCTCCCCCAAACGCACACTTTACAGGAGCAGAAAAACTATAGACAACATCAGGGAGAAAGAACGTGGAAGATTCTTCCTAACTGTCAGCACTTAGCCTGTCCTAGGCTGACAACGTGCTGAGCTGCGATAACTTGGTACGGAAATACGGTCATTTGGAGTACACGGACACCCTACGATGAAGAAGTTTTGCTGAACTGTCCAGCAACATTTCCCAGGCTGGAGAGGTCAGGAGGAGTTAACATTTCCTTATGGACCACCACGGTTAAGTGACTGGTTTGTGGTAAATCAGTGAGAGGCAAAATGCATAATGACTAGTATGACTAGGAAAAATTCTGTCATTATTGTGACTCAATGCTCTCTGTTCAGTGGTTTGTCAAAAAAAAAAAAAAAAAAGGTAAACTAAATATTCACAAAGAAAGTGAAGAAAATGTAAGAAAGCTGTATAAAGAACGGCGCAAGAGTAGTCAAGACGCAATCTGAATAGTATCACATGTGCAGCACAAGCTGTCTTATATTGAACAACTCACAATGGATCCAGTAAGGCTGAGTATAAACAACAAACTATTTCTATAGGGAAGATGTGGGTTAATTGAGGAAAAGTTGAACGAATTGAAAAGAACCTGGAGCAGTTCAAAAAACAAAGAGAAACAGAGGTCATCAGGCAGGATTAGATCCTTGTGTGAAGCACCAAGCACCTCACGGACAGGGTGTCCTGATCTCTGCTGCTTCCCTCGCAGAGGCTACAAGCCAGAAAAGGCCCCACTCCCACATTCCCTTTCGCACCAAGGGAAAGGTTTCAGTTCACACAGCTTAGCTTCCCTCACGCTTTGCCATGACTCAACTTTATCGACCGGATTGCCTGTGTTGACACGGTGAGAAGCAGCTGCCCTGCCACCGCTTCTGTTCAGGTTTAGCACAACTCATCACAACGGGTGAAATACGGCTCTTTGTATTTGGAGAAAACTCTCACATCCAGCTATTTGCATTACTGAGAATAAGCCATCGAGCTATAGTAAGAGAGTGTGTGCATCCTTAGCGTGCGCAGACTTCATTTAGCGTGGGCTGAAGCTGCCACTTGACTTCAACTCCTTGGCAGATACTTTGCAGATACTACATGCAATTAAGCATTTAAATGGCAATCGGTTACATCTGTATAGAATTTATCAGCAGGCTTGGAAGAATATGAGGAAATCAAACCCTCAGCTGTGAAACACTGCGCTGGAGGGCTGCTTCAGGATATTAAGACCAGTTTCTGTTTCTGTGTACGTGTGTGAGAGAATGAGAGGCTGTGTGTGTGAGTGTGTATATAATTACTATTTCATTTCTTGGGTAAAGTTCCCCCTCCTTTCCTTTACGGCAAGGAAAATTGCTCTTCAAACCTGTCTTCAAAATGTAATAACTTTACTTGCAACCAACCACTGCGGACCCTGACTGGACTCTGAATTATTACTGTGAGATGAAACATTTCTTTAACAAAACTGAGCCCTTTAATATCCCCCATCTCTGTTATTAGATGGACAAATGAATTTTACTTTGAACATAACATGTGGCATTGTCTGAAAATTGCTGGTATGAACTGAAGTTGGCAGGTATTTTCTTGCTCTCCTCGTCAGTGATTGCCATTTATTATATGTTGCACCTTTATCTGTCAAATACTGCAGAGCGCTATATTGATTTGTGTCTGCTGCAAAGCAAAGGTCACTTTGATCAACATACTACAAAACCAGAAAAAGTAGGGTTCTGACATTTCATTACCTGGGAAAAAAAGGACTAAAATAAATAAGAATATGTTTGAGAACAGAGCACTTCAATATCACAGTGTGCAGTAACTGTAATTAACAAAAGAACCGCTCTATGGAGGTTAAGGAGAAAAAAGAGAAGGCAGGTTTTCTTGCAGGGACTATTCTTTACATGACTGATTCTGTAACGTTACAGCTGTGATCTCACTGAAGTGTTACATTCATTACAAATCAAATACATTGGCTTCTCAGATTCAGACTTTTAATGAGCAATAAAGCTCAGCAAGTCTTGAGGAAACTGGGGAAGATTTGATCAAACTTTCAATTTTGTCTTAGAACCCCTGAAGGCACTTCCAGAGGAAGAGAACGTCCCTCCGTTAGGAATGTACAGTCTCAAGAGACAAGAGAAAGCATGGCAGAAGGAACGGGATCCACACGCAGTTTGCCCAAGATCAACCAGGAGCGCCAAGCAGAGCCAAAACTTAAGCCCAGACCTTCACTTTCCCAATCGAGTTCCCAACAGCTTAGCTGTCTTTCAGCACTGGCACACAATTTACAATTTACTCAAATATTTTTAAGGGAAGTGGTGGAAGAGGTGTCCCAGGTGACCAGGTGAGCTGCTTTTTTATTTTTTTATTTTTTTTCCCCCTTCTTCTTCTTGCCTGGTGTTTACGTATTGCTTCACTTTTTGTCAGGTACCTAGATGCTCTTGCTCACGAGCTGAGTTGGTAGACAGGGCTTTTCCTGGAGCAGGTTCTGCTAGATCATGTCTGTCTTGCCCTGCAACTTGGTCATTCTACACAGAAAAGTGATTCTGTGATCCAGCCAGTATTACTGCTCTACCTGAACGTACATGTAGGAAACAGAACGGCCAAACTGCTTTCCCATTACACTCAGAAGTGTCTTTTTTCTTCTTCTTTTTTTTTTTTTGTTTTGTTTTGTTTTGTTTTGTTTTGTTTTACATCTAGTGTTTTGTTCTTCACAGGAAACACCACGTTTGCATTGAAATACAGCAAGCAGTTATACCTAAGGTCTTTTGTTATACCTAGGATGACTAGGGTGCACATCACAGCTTGCATGGCATATGGCAGTGCTTATCACGTCAATAGCAAAGTCTGAATAATGCAATGCTTGGTTGTAATTATCTTTTATTATTATCAAGGGTCATTCCTGGGCTCTTCATCCTTTCATCATCTCGTGTGGAATTTTGGTCTTCCTTATTAATTAACTAGCCAATGTGATTGAGTTAGCCAATTAGCTCTGCCTGAAGGGATGAGCACTGATCCAAATAAGGGCCCGAGTCCACAAACTTGTTGCTTCGAGGGGGAGTCTTGCAGGGAGCGGGCTGGCAAGAGGGGACTTGTGGGACCTGGCAAGCTATTGTTTGCCTATCCCAGATCATTTGTGTTTATTTGACAAGGCCAACATTTTTTTACTTGGGTACTTTCCTGTTTGGAAAAGGCTGCTTAACAAACATGAAACCCTTCACTGGGGATGTGTTTGATTTTATTGAAAATAATGGCTTTCATTAAATGAAAATTAGACATTAAATTAAAATCAGGGATTGACATACTGTGTTCTGATGTTACTCTTCTTTTTTTTTGAATGATTTTATTTTAAGTTTGTTGCTGAAATTATGTAAAGTTTAAAGTGATAATCAGTACTATGCCCTTTAACCTCAGAAGTGGTGACTTCTAGTTACTGAAACAGTTTTTATGTAAAATGTTGCGTGACAGAAGACACTCCAATACACATCATAAAAAAATCATCTCTGTCCTCAAAATCCACTCTGTCCCCAGCAAGACAATGTATGTATGTTCCCTAATCCTACCGCAGGGACTAAAATCCCCCCCAGCAGCAGGGCTGGGCATGTTCCAATCCCGGTGCCCGCGGTCACACAGGGTATGTATGCAAATGTCGCTCATCCCTCATGCACCGCCCTCTCCCCTCTGTCTGGTCACGGTTACTTCTTCGGTCAGTCCCTGAGGCAATTCGCGCCGGGCCGGGCGCTGCAGGGAGCCGGGGGTCGCGCCCCGGAGGGTCCCGCCTCGGGGCACCCCCAAGGGCCAGGACGGCCCTGGGCAGGGCCAGGGGCGGCCGCTCTGCCTCGTACTGAGGCAGTGTCAGCCAGGGAGGGCCCGGCAGACCTGTCAGGGAGCTCGGCAGCCCCCAAGGGGTGCAGCCTCCCACGGCGAGCTCCGGGGGCAGCCCGCTGCCTCCCAGGTGTCTGGCCGCAGGCTGTGCCCCGCTCGTAGGACAGTTCAGGACGGCCGGAGTGAGCCCACCGTGTGAGGTGTGCCCGGTGGAGGCAGTGCTCCAGGAGGCCAGGGCTGCGGGGGAAGGTGAATAGGCTGAATGTGGGAGTCGGACAGGGAGAGAGGCTCCTGGAGCTGCTGCCTTCCGTCCCTGAGACAGGCCCAGCAGGCAGCAGGGACGCTCAGTTCTGAGCGTTTCCCTATCCTCAGCACCCGACTGAAAGCACTGACCTAGAGGATAAGGGGCACTGGCAACAAAACCATGCCTAGCAGGGAAAACCCCTCAGGGACTTTGCAACCTTCCCAGGTACCCCAATGCAATAGGTACGAAGCTTTGCAGGTTGATCTGAACAATACTGAGCAACACAGTACATCTTAGAAGTGACGCCCAGGGAAGGGCATATCAGCCTGCGTCCTGAATTAACACAGCTCACATCAAGAAAAAAAGACGAGTTCTTGTGGGAGACTCCCTTCTGAAGGGAACAGAAGGCCCAATATGCAGAGGGACCCACTTCACGGGGAGGTCTGCTACCTCCATGGGGACTGGATTAGGAACATTAAGAGCCCTTCCAACCTTGTTTCGGCCATCAGAATATTACCCATTACTGTTTTTTCAAGTAGCAGTGATGAAATTTCAAGATGAAGTCTGAGGACAATCAAAAGAGACTTAAGGGCCTTGGGGCAACAAGTTAAGGGGTCAGGAGCACAGGTGGTGTTTTCTTCTATCACTCCAGTTGCAGGGATAGATGAGGCAAGGAACAGAAGAGCCACCAAATGAGTACCTGACTCCGAGCCTGGTGTCACCAGCGGAACTTTGGGTTCAACTAATACCTGGGGGCTGGCTGAATATGAGCCAGCAGTGTGCTCAGGCAGTCAACAATGACAACAGCATCCTGGCTTGTGTAAGAAACAGTGTGAACAGCAGGACTAGGGAAGTGATTGTCCCCCTGTACTTACTCTGGTGAGGCCACACCACAAATAGTGTGTTCAGTTTTGGGCCCCTCACTACAAGGACATCTAGGTGCTAGAGCATGTCCAAAGAAGGACAACGAAGCTGTTGAGGGGTCTGGAACACATGCTGAAAGCCACTAATTAAAGTCTAGAATCCATGATCGCAATGTGAGATCAATGGGTTATGACATTTTGATGTCAGGCTGATGGATCTGACTTTCTAAATGAAGAATGATTGATTATGACTCTTCAAAAGTATGGCTCATTATCAGCATATCGAGGCAACTGTTGACACCGAGCATACATAACACCCATTATGGCATGTCAGAAGTTATCGCTTTGGATGGGTGGCCACGATATCTGAGAAAATTAATTGTTCTGATTACTGCAAGATGTTATAGTATATTGCATAAAAGAAAAATAGTGCATAGCAGCCACAAGGAAAGTATTATGCAGGTAAAGGCAAGATGGTGATTTTTTAGCCCAGAGTGCATTTTGTATGTAACAGATGGTCCACACAGCCTGTAGAAGCCTTTCTTTCTGATGGTAGTAGGAAAATTATATAAAGCACAACGTGGGTTTCATTTGCTGCATTTTATAAAAGCCTACAAATTTGTCTTCCAAACCCAGAATCACAGAGACCCATAAGAAAGCATACTTCTTGATTTCAAAGAGAGCGGATTTCGGACTAACTGGTTTTGAAAATCTGCTACGATGCACCCTATACTATATATATATATATATATATATATATATATATATATATATATAAAAGCATTTATAGTACATTACAGTCCATTGTGCAAGGGCTGTACAGCAGATGATACAGAAACTGTCATGGAGAGTACATTAAATGCAGAACTGTACAACATTCATGGGAATAAAACAATGTGTGAGTAGCCCAGCCCCATACACCATTCTGTAATGAGCACTACTATCAAAATAAGTTGATATTACAAAAGAAAATATTAAATACAATCCAAAAATGTCATGTTAAACGTGGT
Source organism: Anas platyrhynchos (assembly GCF_047663525.1). Taxonomy (NCBI): domain Eukaryota; kingdom Metazoa; phylum Chordata; class Aves; order Anseriformes; family Anatidae; genus Anas; species Anas platyrhynchos. The sequence goes on along the minus strand of NC_092598.1, from coordinate 17,259,694 downwards.
CCGCACACCAATACACTATGGTTTTCTATACCTGCATTTAACATTATATTAATTTGGCTTGGGGGATATCATATTGTATTGACTTTCCATCTAGAAAATGTAGACATTAGACAATTACAAGTTCAATAATATCACTAATTCTGCCAAGTCTTGCCAATTATTATGTCTCCCCAAGGATAAAGAATACAGAAAAGCTTCCTTCTGAGAAAATTGCCTTTTTACAAGGTATTAAAGGAAACATTCTTGTGAAGAAATGTTCTTTCAAACCATGGAAGTATCAGTGGAAAGAATGTTTTTTTCTTCTTCTGAAAAAAATAAATTAAAATGGTATCCAGCTGAAATGAGGTGGCAGTCTTTCAGGTGGGGCTTTTATTTAGGGGGCTTCTAGTAGGAGTTGGGCTTAACCTGTGGATCACTTTTGGAAAAGTCAATTCTTAAACACAGGTTCTCAATAACAATTGATTACAACGCAATCATTTTGCAAATTCCTCTCTGTTTTGGAAGATCAGAAAATTCTTAAGTAAATTGTGATTTAGGCATACCCTTTCCTTTTTGCAGCTGGAGATAATCAGAATGGCTCTTGAGAAGCAGCAGTTTCTAACACGTGCTACACCTGTTGAACTACAGTTTCAGAGAGAAATAGGATGTCCTCGTTCGTTGGCTTTATGCATTTCTATTCACACATGTTGAAGTGACTGAGACTTACATGGGACACAATTTGCCACTGTTTTGAACTAGGGCCGAGTACATGTAGAGTTGTGCTCCAATTCGATCTTTTCTTACTTTACATGTATACTGACTGGGGCAAATGATTACACAAATCACAGGACAGTGGAAATCTATGAACATCACCTGCCAGCAGCATCTGGAGTTTAGGTATTTAATCGTTATGAATTAGATTTTTCAGGAGAACTATTGTTAGGGGATTTTGAAAGATCTGAAGAAATTTTACTAACATTACAACACTGTATCATTGCAGAGAAATCCTACGAAGTCCTAAATTCTGTGTCACAGCTCTGGAAGTGTGTTGTTTTTTTTTTTATTTTATTTTATTTTATGACTAGCTGCTTCTCTGTGAGATTTAAAAAAAAAAAAAAAAAAAAAAAAAAGTTAAAAAAGTTGTAAGTTTAGTCTACCCAAATGGATTGGTTTTATGGGATGTGGTTATAGAACAGCTCATACAGCTCATAGTCTACCAAATGAAACCATGTAAGCACTTCATGAATCACTGAATTTAAGCCAAAATTTTCGTCATCCTTAATGGAGAAGTCTGTCACAATGCAATAGGAATGCTGCAGAATATTAATAGTGGGCTTATAAAAATTGATGTGAACATCTAGAGAATCCACTCAACTCCATGTTGCCCAGCTGTGCCAGTTTGAACATTTTATAGAAGAGAACACAGTTCTCCATCATTTTTAAAAACACTAAGAAACTGAATTTACTGGAGCTTCAGCACTTGGGCTGCTGGAGAGCTGTATTACTGCAGGTGGGTTTGCAGGCTCCTCTGGCACCTTTTCCTGGAGTAGCTGTTTGCTTCTCTGGCCCCTAAACTCCCTACTCATGAACCCTGGGAGACCTCTAGCGTGCAGTACAGTGCACTGGAGAGCCCTGCCACGTCTTCAGGCGATGTTAGTGCACATCAGGGGGAATGGGGGACTTTCAGGGTGTTCCAGACTCCACTTGGGGGGGAGGGGGGGGGACGGGACCTGGAAGACTCTAGGGTGCACTGGGAGGCCTCTAGTGCTCTCTAGAGTGCAGTGGAGGGGCTGGGAAGCCTGCAGGCCCTAGAGGGGCCTAGGGACTGTGTGAGGCCTCTAGAATGCCCTGGAATTTTTCTAGGGGGTGCTAGAGCTCAATAGAGAGCTCTGCAAAGTCTCCCAGGGGCACTAGATTATACTGGGCTGGGAATCTCTAGGTGTACTGGGTGGCTTCTTGTGCTCTTTAGAGTGCGGTGGGGTCCCTGTTAGGCCTTTTAGAGTATCCTACAGCATACTAAAGCAAACTGAGGGTGAGGGAGGGAGAAGGGAGGCATTTTGAAGTGGTAGCAGGTGCTGGAAAACTTTCAGGGGAAGGTAGAGTGCACTGGGCAGCCCTGGTAGACGTGCATAGGCTCTAGAGCGGAGTGAATTCATGGAAGCTGTGTAGTGAGCACTGAAAGGCCTTTAGTGCACCCTAGAGGACACTGGAGAGACTTACAAGGCCTCTGCATGGCCCAGGGAGACCTTCAGCGTGCTCTAGAGCACACTAGAGAGCCTGGCAAAGCCTCTAGGAGGCACCAGTTTACAGTGTGTGTCCCTAGGACGCCCCTAGGGTGCAAGAGAAGGCTTCTAGGGTACCCTAGAATGCACTGGATGGTCCTAAGGCCTCTAGGGTGCACTGAGAGGCCTTGTAGGGTGCACTGGGAGGCCTCTAGGTCTCCAGAGTTCAGTGGAAAGCACTGGGAGGTGTCTAGGCTGCACTTTGAGGCCCCTAGTGTGCCTGAGAGTGCACTGGGGAGCTCTGGGCGGCCTCTAGAGAGCCCTGGGAGGCTTCTAGGGGATGCTAAAGCACACTAATTGGTACCATCTGAAGGCATGGCAGGGTCTTGCAGGCTTCGAGGTCAGGCTAAAGCACATTGGTGAGCACTACAAGGTCTCAGAAGGGCATTAAAAAGCACCAGTATGCCCTGGGAGCCTTCCAGGAGGTGCCAGACTACAGAGAGGCCCTCAAAGCCTCTAGGACACACTGGGAGGCCTCTAGTGCTCTCTAGAATGCTGTGGAGGGTCCTGAGAGGCCAAACAGACATCCTAGAGCCACCTGTGGGGATGCCTGGGAAGCACTGGTGAAGTGATAGTGCACATTTGCAGGCCCTGTGAGGTATCCAGGTAACACTGGAACTCACTAGGAGTGTTAGGAGGCCTCTGGGGGTCACTAGAGCAAAATGGGGATACTGGGATGCCTGTAGATAGCAAATGGGTACTGTAGATAGCAATAGAGAGTCCAGCTAGGCCTTCAGGTGGTGCTAGAGGACAGTTCAAGTCCCTCTGAGGTCTTCAGAAGGTTCTAGATATCACTGGAGCACCACAGGAGGCCTGGGAAGATACTAGGCCATCCTAAAGGACACACTGGGAGGCACTGGAAGGTATTTGGGGAGAGCTAGAGTGCACTTGGTGGTCCCAGTGGATCTTCAGAGGATCTAGAGTGGAGCGGAAGGCCACTGAAGGCCTCTCATGTGTAATGAGAGGCATTTACAGCACCCTAGAGAAGAGCGGAGAGCCCTGTGAGGCCTCTAGCTGGTGCTAGAGCTCTTCGGGGGCCCCAGGGGGTGTCTAGTGTGTCTTAGAGTGCACTGGAGAGCCCTGTGGTATCTCCAGAAGGCACTTAGAGCACACACGGGGGCACTGCGAGTCATTTAGAGTGTGCTGGACTCCACTGGAAGGCCCTGGATGACTCTGGGGTGCACTGGGAGGCCTCTAGTGCTCTCTAGAATGTGGTGGGGGTTCTGGAAAGCCTGCTGGGGATACTAGAAGGCACTGGGGACCATGGAAGGCTCTAGAATGCCCTGGAAAGTTTCAAGAGAGTGCAAGAGCTCAACAAAGAGCTCTGTAAGGTCTCCCCGGGACATTAGATTACGCTGAGAGGCCCAGGAAGACTCGGGTGCATGGAGAGGTCTCTAGTGCTTCCTTGAGTGCCCTGAGGTCCCTGGGACATCTCGAGCACATTCTAGAACAAACTGGGAGGGGTTAGGAGGCATTTGGAAGTGGTAGAAATCACTGTGAGGCCCTGGAAGGCATACAGGGGACACTAGAGTATGTTGGCCTCCAGTGTGCTCTAGTGACATTTCTAGGACTCCAAGGGCCTCCCAGTGTACTCTAGCACCACTCGAAGCCTTGCAGGACTCTCCAGGGATCTCTAGAGTTGCTACTGGCATCCCAGTGACAGGATTGTTATGACCCTAACTCAACACCAACCCAAGCTAGGTCTCCCATGAAATAGCACTCACAACAGAACCTTTTGGTAGCCCTCCACTTCCTTTGGCAGCCTTTATACAACCCCATTCAGAACAGGACTTTCCGCCGAGCCTCTTGCCCACGCTGCACTCCTTGTCCCTGTGCATGAGGACAGTGACACTCAGCATCTCACCGAGAGTACAGGACACAGAAATGCACTTTGTGACACCCCAACACCCTTGCTGGTAAGGCAGTGAAAGCCAGGGACACCTGAAGGCAGCAGCTACATAAATAGACTTTTTGTAAATGTGAAAAGTACGCTGACAATCATCCCCTACTTACCCAAATGCTTTGCAAACTTCGTACATTTATGTTTCCATTTTTTGAGTCCACTTCTTTTCCCATCCTAGTTATCACTCATTTTCAGCACACGCCCCGTTTCATGAAGAAATGAGCCACCTGGGAATTTAAGTATAAATTGCATATAAGTTCCACAGTCATTTCTTTTGCAACAACATTGACCTTGGTTAGATTCAGCTTCCCTTTCCAATGAGACCAGTTCCTATGCTAGTGCTCACGCATTAAGATGCTATCAGCTAGGTAGTACCTCACGTGCCCCGCTGGTTTTTTTTTTGTTTGTTTTTAACCATGCAGATTTCCCACCTATCCAAGTAATTTGCAAAGGTAATTTTCTTTCTACTCATCTATTACAATAAATCAATGAATAAATAAATGATAATGCAGCAATTAAATGTGTAATGAGATGGGTAAGAACTATTAATAAATGCAGAGCTAGTTGCCCAAAGGTGAACAGACTTCCCCTCTCTTCTTACAAGCCAAGTAATGAACTTTCTATGATGGAGAAACAAGCAGCTGCTAAACATGTAAATGAAACCAAGGGATATACAAGTTCACACTGCAATGCTGTTCTTCAGCCTCATCATTATTGCCACATTATCAGTTCTCCTGTGACTTTTTCTCTGAATATTTAAAGATAGGGCGGGGGGATATGCAATTATTTTTAAACACCCGTCTGCCAAATGACTGTCTGCATCAACCCAAGGGTGCTGCTGAGGTGTTGGCTCACTTTGGGACCCTATGCCGTGCAGTGTGATGGAGTTTTATCTGAGCGATGGTACTCCAGAACCAAGGTTGTTCTGCAGGAAACAAAACAAAACAAAACAAAACAAACAAACAAACAACAACAAAAAAAAGCAGAAATTCTGAAATTCCATGAGCATCCGAAGTACATTTTTTTTCTTTTTAAAAAGAAATTCAGCATTATTTAGTATCAAAGCTGAACAAACCAACACAAAGAGGGTAAATACTAGTGTTTCTTCTCAGTTTATAAATTATAATATTACTACCCTGTACACAGTTTTTGGTTCTGCCAAAAAGAAAAAGCAGAATGCTCTTAATAATTTTTTGCCTCAGAGTTCTTGCCACTTCAGTAGGAAGGCTGTGGGATACTTCACATTTGTTCATTTTGTGTCTGTCTTCAATGTTTTTTTCCCATTCAACATTACATGACAAAGGGTTACCCTTTCATACAAAACTTCCTTACTACTTGCTTCAATAACCACAACAGGTTGCCATTTCACCCCACTCTTTCCTGAAAGTGTGCTTTCTGCCTGTTCCATGTGTGCATGTGTTCAGCCACACATATGCTTCACTGTACAAGATCACATTATTCAGAAAATTTTTCAAAGGAATGATTGATGCATTTATTCTTTTTGTCCCAGTCTGAGTTGATTCTGGCAAGAATAATCCATTAACACAGGAGTGAGGAGTTACAGCATTACCCAGAATGCTGTTTATCTAAACTTGTTTATCTAAAACTTTCTTATACTTAGAAGAATAAGGGTTGCCCCTCTACCCCCTTGCATACAGTTTGAGAATTTCAAGGGCAGCTTTGTAGTTAGCAGAGACTTCAGTGAAGCTACAGTGCTTGATTTATTTTAATAGATGTCAGGAAACAGAATTATCTTATCAAATTAGTTTGGCTGATAGGAAAGCTGGCCAGCAGATAAGCTGCAGTGCTGATATTTGACCTGACCTGCAAATGCTTCTGCTGGAGTCTGGCAGCTTCACAGTTGAGGATGAGTTGCTGCACACAGAAAGTGCTCAGGAAAGAATTAACAAGACAGCCATAAACGTGGCCAGGAAGTCCATGCAGCTTGCTACCTGGGAACATTGTCCCTGAGACTGTCTGGCTCCTAAGTAGTTTCTGTCTAAGGTGAGAAATACTAGCTGAGCCTTTTATTTTATTTTATATTATTTTATTTTATTTTTTATTTATTTTTTATTTTTTTACAATTCAAACACTCAGCAGTAGAGCAGAAGGCCACTTCACAGAGAAAGCTGGACAAGTTTTTTTTTTCTTTTTCTTAAATCTCTTACTGCAGTCATGGAAATTTAATTGCATTTATCAACTGTAATGAAGCAATTTCTTTGGCTTTCCATGGCTGCACCTGTCTGGGTCTTTAAAACCCCTCAAGAGCTGGTATGATGGGATCCTGCAGTATGAAGTTGACCTATGCAGCTTTGAATAGGGATATAAGACTCTTATTAAAAAATTAAATAAAAAATGATTGTATGGACGATCTTTTATCCAGTCTTCCCAAACACTTTAATGACTGCTACTACTTCACCTGTCTACATGGGAAAAAAAAAAAAAGAAATACCAAAGCCTTTAATAAGTTTTAAGTATATGTTATATAGCACTGAATACACCTGTCCCTGGAGCAGTGTGCACAAGTTGTTTAAAAACAGGCAGAACAAAGAAAAAAAAAAAAGATACAAGCAGATATGAAAAACTCAAATTTGAAAGGACTTTAGTTTGGGAATTGTCACTGACTGTATTTGGGTTTGCGTGTGTGCACCCAGATGGTTGCAGAAAAGGCACAATGAAGCAGGATCTTGCCCTGCCATACTGCAATTTTTCTTGCTGTTGCTTCCCGGAGTGCAGCAGCCAGGGTAGGGCCTGTAAGACAAGAGCCTTCAGGTGACATCGTTGGCTCAGTGTTGCATGCGGTGCTCAGAAGACATTAAAATGAATTTACCATTTCCCAAACAGGCCTTTTTAAGAGGCGCTAATAGATGCAACTTGATTTTGGGTCGCTGACGATGGCATGACGAATCTTTCATTACGAAATTTGCCAGCAGACCCCCAAGGGATCTCCCTCCTTATGACTGGTAGTTTTAATATCCTTCACTCCTTAGAAGCAATTACCTCTCAAGCCCCAGGACACCCACGGTTTGGTCAGGGATGCTGACAGATGCACAGCCCAAAATTTTGGAGTTTAGCAGAGGACTAGATTTTTCTGCACTAGTCAGGCACCACGTAAGCTCACAACTGCTGACTTGTGGAAGACCCCATCATAAGAGCAGACCAAGAAATGAGCATGGAAGTCCTGATCCCCACAGCTAATAGTCTCAGTGTCACACCTGGATCAACACACGTGTCAGCAGGGTGTGAAATGAGTGAATAATAGGAATTTTGCACCTGGCTTGGTAGCGATCGTCCTGTGTTCACAGAGGACAGGAAATGTGCTAGACCTTCTACAGCCAGAACCAATGGCCACCTCCTTCAGTTCTTATAGCAACTGCACGGAAAAAGGATAAACAGAGAGAGGAAGGAAATGGTAAACGGGGAGGAAGGAGCGGGAAAATGAGCCCTTTTTTCCAGGTAAGAACCGAGTGATAAATAGATCTGTGCATGTTCCCCGTCTCATTCCTCACTTGCCAAGTCTGATGCTATTTTCATTAGGTCATGTTACCATACATGTCATCTTATACAAAGGTGCAGTATAACACAACTGGAGGTTGAGGTGCTTGTAGTGAACACAAATGAGCTTGTAATGGTCCATCTGCTTTGACTTTATTTAGTGATCCCTCAAGGGCTGGGAGCTAGAGTGAGAATAACAATGCTTCAACCCATCTGCTATTGTAGTACCAGCTCCAGTTGAATTATCATGTTCTGAGTGGCTGGCATATGCTGTGACATAAAGCTACGAGAAAGCGTTGCTCTCCAGCTGTTGTGTTGACAAATACTTTTCAGCCAGACATGGAGTTCAGCTCAATAACCAGGGGGAAACTGCAGCTAAAAGTTGGTTATTATTTGATTTTATTTTAAGCATTAGAAATCACTGGCACAATATATTTTATTTAAAAATGTGTCACTAAGGGCACACGTCGTCTAAGAGCTCCAACAATAAAAATTTCTTTGTGCCGGCCATAAATTTTTGTGTTATAGGATCGGATGGGCATCTCTGTAACCGACAGTGTAAATCTTAGTAATGAAACTATGGCTAACCTTGTTATAGAAGCAGCACATCTGAAGCAGTGTCTGTATAAACTTGTTGGCTTTGTGGTGCTATGGGCCATAAGCATGCTTGACTACAGAAAGGAAGACTCAGGAGACTGTGATCTGAGGCCACACACAGTGCCAGACAGCAAGACTGTCTCTAAACCGAGGAAGAGGAAAGCAGGAGGGGATGGTGAGCAGAGACATGCATCTGCTGGATGCAACAGGTCCCCTGGGCTCATCTGGCCTTGCACCTCATCTGCAAGGTGCAGTTGCTAAAAGTGGCCACATATTTTGCCTTTATGCCCTCTTCCCTGTTGGTGGCCTGTGGAAGAGCTCAGAGTGAAGACACTCTGGAGACACCCTGACTTCTGGCAACATGAGACACTTCCTTCAGAGCCAGCATGCTGCTGCAGGTAGGGGTCGAAGGGACTGGTAAAAGGGGAACAACGAACCCCAAAACGGTGTCACTGAACCCTCAGGGCTGCTGCTAACCCGGCAAGGCAGTGCATGCTCTCTGGAGTGTGGCCCTTGTGCGTTTTTGCTAACCATTGCATTAAGGGCTCAGTTCTTAAATACGACTTATGCTTGCATTTTGTCTCACAAGAAGAATAGGTCCTGTTCACACTGCAGCATTTCATTTCTCCAGGCTTGTATTTCCTATTGTATCCAAAGACCTGTGGGTGCCAGCTGTCGCGGGTGCTGCCGTTGTATTATGATCCCCTGGCTAGTGCAGGAATTGTTGATTGCGTTGCCTTTTGAATCAGTTGATTACCGTGAATAATAGGCCAAAAAGGCTGTCAGCATTTTGACTTTAACTATAACTGTTACAATTAATTATGGGCTTAATTAGCATACATGCCTAGCAGTAGAGCATATCATACTTCATGGGTAACAGATGATGCTGCAGCTGTAACAGAAAGGGTGATACAGGTTGGGATACAGATAGTTATTAATAAATGGGTTCTATTGTTCAAGGTCCTTATTTACCCAAATTAGCAAGCATGACATAATCAACCCCAACTGTATAATTTATAATAATTGATTTCATTTTGACTGACCACCGGTCGGGCCTACTGCATGCCCTCGGAAGAAAAATAGCCCTATTAGGATAAGTTTAATCCTAAACATAGCTAATGAATCCTATTACTTTAAGGTCATATTTGAAGCTTTTGTTAATTGTCAGAACCATTTTAAATTGATTAGAGTTAAATTAAATCAATGTAATGTTTAGAAAAACAATATTTCTAATGGATGAGGCCAAGCTGACCTCGAATAAACATATTTATCAACCGATTTCAGTGAATGAGAAGGCTAGCATCTGGGCTCATAATTCACGATTGTCTATAATATGGGAAATGTCACTATCTAGGCAATTAATTATGTCAGGTAATAAATCTGTTGCTCACAGCTGAGCGTTTGCCAGTTGGGGTGACAATTCCCTCAGCAAGTTTATGATGTTTAGACGTTTCCTCTCTCCTCCCCCAAACGCACACTTTACAGGAGCAGAAAAACTATAGACAACATCAGGGAGAAAGAACGTGGAAGATTCTTCCTAACTGTCAGCACTTAGCCTGTCCTAGGCTGACAACGTGCTGAGCTGCGATAACTTGGTATGGAAATACGGTCATTTGGAGTACACGGACACCCTACGATGAAGAAGTTTTGCTGAACTGTCCAGCAACATTTCCCAGGCTGGAGAGGTCAGGAGGAGTTAACATTTCCGTATGGACCACCACGGTTAAGTGACTGGTTTGTGGTAAATCAGTGAGAGGCAAAATGCATAATGACTAGTATGACTAGGAAAAATTCTGTCATTATTGTGACTCAATGCTCTCTGTTCAGTGGTTTGTCAAAAAAAAAAAAAAAAAAGGTAAACTAAATATTCACAAAGAAAGTGAAGAAAATGTAAGAAAGCTGTATAAAGAACGGCGCAAGAGTAGTCAAGACGCAATCTGAATAGTATCACATGTGCAGCACAAGCTGTCTTATATTGAACAACTCACAATGGATCCAGTAAGGCTGAGTATAAACAACAAACTATTTCTATAGGGAAGATGTGGGTTAATTGAGGAAAAGTTGAACGAATTGAAAAGAACCTGGAGCAGTTCAAAAAACAAAGAGAAACAGAGGTCATCAGGCAGGATTAGATCCTTGTGTGAAGCACCAAGCACCTCACGGACAGGGTGTCCTGATCTCTGCTGCTTCCCTCGCAGAGGCTACAAGCCAGAAAAGGCCCCACTCCCACATTCCCTTTCGCACCAAGGGAAAGGTTTCAGTTCACACAGCTTAGCTTCCCTCACGCTTTGCCATGACTCAACTTTATCGACCGGATTGCCTGTGTTGACACGGTGAGAAGCAGCTGCCCTGCCACCGCTTCTGTTCAGGTTTAGCACAACTCATCACAACGGGTGAAATACGGCTCTTTGTATTTGGAGAAAACTCTCACATCCAGCTATTTGCATTACTGAGAATAAGCCATCGAGCTATAGTAAGAGAGTGTGTGCATCCTTAGCGTGCGCAGACTTCATTTAGCGTGGGCTGAAGCTGCCACTTGACTTCAACTCCTTGGCAGATACTTTGCAGATACTACATGCAATTAAGCATTTAAATGGCAATCGGTTACATCTGTATAGAATTTATCAGCAGGCTTGGAAGAATATGAGGAAATCAAACCCTCAGCTGTGAAACACTGCGCTGGAGGGCTGCTTCAGGATATTAAGACCAGTTTCTGTTTCTGTGTACGTGTGTGAGAGAATGAGAGGCTGTGTGTGTGAGTGTGTATATAATTACTATTTCATTTCTTGGGTAAAGTTCCCCCTCCTTTCCTTTACGGCAAGGAAAATTGCTCTTCAAACCTGTCTTCAAAATGTAATAACTTTACTTGCAACCAACCACTGCGGACCCTGACTGGACTCTGAATTATTACTGTGAGATGAAACATTTCTTTAACAAAACTGAGCCCTTTAATATCCCCCATCTCTGTTATTAGATGGACAAATGAATTTTACTTTGAACATAACATGTGGCATTGTCTGAAAATTGCTGGTATGAACTGAAGTTGGCAGGTATTTTCTTGCTCTCCTCGTCAGTGATTGCCATTTATTATATGTTGCACCTTTATCTGTCAAATACTGCAGAGCGCTATATTGATTTGTGTCTGCTGCAAAGCAAAGGTCACTTTGATCAACATACTACAAAACCAGAAAAAGTAGGGTTCTGACATTTCATTACCTGGGAAAAAAAGGACTAAAATAAATAAGAATATGTTTGAGAACAGAGCACTTCAATATCACAGTGTGCAGTAACTGTAATTAACAAAAGAACCGCTCTATGGAGGTTAAGGAGAAAAAAGAGAAGGCAGGTTTTCTTGCAGGGACTATTCTTTACATGACTGATTCTGTAACGTTACAGCTGTGATCTCACTGAAGTGTTACATTCATTACAAATCAAATACATTGGCTTCTCAGATTCAGACTTTTAATGAGCAATAAAGCTCAGCAAGTCTTGAGGAAACTGGGGAAGATTTGATCAAACTTTCAATTTTGTCTTAGAACCCCTGAAGGCACTTCCAGAGGAAGAGAACGTCCCTCCGTTAGGAATGTACAGTCTCAAGAGACAAGAGAAAGCATGGCAGAAGAAACGGGATCCACACGCAGTTTGCCCAAGATCAACCAGGAGCGCCAAGCAGAGCCAAAACTTAAGCCCAGACCTTCACTTTCCCAATCGAGTTCCCAACAGCTTAGCTGTCTTTCAGCACTGGCACACAATTTACAATTTACTCAAATATTTTTAAGGGAAGTGGTGGAAGAGGTGTCCCAGGTGACCAGGTGAGCTGCTTTTTTATTTTTTTATTTTTTTTCCCCCTTCTTCTTCTTGCCTGGTGTTTACGTATTGCTTCACTTTTTGTCAGGTACCTAGATGCTCTTGCTCACGAGCTGAGTTGGTAGACAGGGCTTTTCCTGGAGCAGGTTCTGCTAGATCATGTCTGTCTTGCCCTGCAACTTGGTCATTCTACACAGAAAAATGATTCTGTGATCCAGCCAGTATTACTGCTCTACCTGAACGTACATGTAGGAAACAGAACGGCCAAACTGCTTTCCCATTACACTCAGAAGTGTCTTTTTTCTTCTTCTTTTTTTTTTTGTTTTGTTTTGTTTTGTTTTGTTTTACATCTAGTGTTTTGTTCTTCACAGGAAACACCACGTTTGCATTGAAATACAGCAAGCAGTTATACCTAAGGTCTTTTGTTATACCTAGGATGACTAGGGTGCACATCACAGCTTGCATGGCATATGGCAGTGCTTATCACGTCAATAGCAAAGTCTGAATAATGCAATGCTTGGTTGTAATTATCTTTTATTATTATTATCAAGGGTCATTCCTGGGCTCTTCATCCTTTCATCATCTCGTGTGGAATTTTGGTCTTCCTTATTAATTAACTAGCCAATGTGATTGAGTTAGCCAATTAGCTCTGCCTGAAGGGATGAGCACTGATCCAAATAAGGGCCCGAGTCCACAAACTTGTTGCTTCGAGGGGGAGTCTTGCAGGGAGCGGGCTGGCAAGAGGGGACTTGTGGGACCTGGCAAGCTATTGTTTGCCTATCCCAGATCATTTGTGTTTATTTGACAAGGACAACATTTTTTTACTTGGGTACTTTCCTGTTTGGAAAAGGCTGCTTAACAAACATGAAACCCTTCACTGGGGACGTGTTTGATTTTATTGAAAATAATGGCTTTCATTAAATGAAAATTAGACATTAAATTAAAATCAGGGATTGACATATTGTGTTCTGATGTTACTTTTTTATTTTATTTTTATGAGTGGCTTAAAATAGTATGCCATTGAAAATTTGTAGAGTTTAAATTGAAAATTTATACAACACACTGCAATACAGAAGAAATTAAACTCTCTTTTCAACATTGAGCTCACCAAGACAACGTATGTACGCTAATCCTAAATCACAGATTAAAATCCCCCACAGCAACAGGGCTAGGCATGTTTTAAATATCTGTGCCCAAAAGACGCATTGGATATGTATGCAAATGCAGCTCATCTCTCTCATGCTCTGCCATTCTCACTCCCCCCTTTTATTTCTCCCTTTATCTTGACATGTTTACTATTTCTTCTACACTGTGTTTCACTGAATAGCAGACCAAACTTCAAAGCAACTTTTAGTTTGAAATTTGTTTCCAAGCTCCTAAGCTATTCTTTTTTCTGACAGCAGTGGATAAGAAATTGTCACTACCACTGGTGACATGTCATTGGAAGATACAGAAATAACAGCTGGGCAGCAGTGAGATAGCAGGAAGTAACTTCTTGAAAAGATTGGGTTGACAAAACCAACTATGAGAACAGAGGTAGAATGACCCCCCAGAAAGCAATCCAATCCGCTCAGCTTTTTCTGATTCACAGGTGTTCTGCCTGATTATTATTATTAATTAAATATATACATGTATATAATACTGGATTTGAGGTTGTTCGAACTATTAAAACAACAGTGTAAGAATTAATGGAAACCACTATTGAGGAAACTACTATTATTAAGAAAAGGATGAGATGAAAAGAGTTAGCCACTAATTTCAGCGTTTTAAAAGATGCCACTGAAATGATAACTTTAGGATTGCTTATGTAACTGGCACAGCTGAATGTCATTAATTAAAGTCTAGAATCCATGATCGCAATGTGAGATCAATGGGTTATGACATTTTGATGTCAGGCTGATGGATCTGACTTTCTAAATGAAGAATGATTGATTATGACTCTTCAAAAGTATGGCTCATTATCAGCATATCGAGGCAACTGTTGACACCGAGCATACATAACACCCATTATGGCATGTCAGAAGTTATCGCTTTGGATGGGTGGCCACGATATCTGAGAAAATTAATTGTTCTGATTACTGCAAGATATTATAGTATATTGCATAAAAGAAAAATAGTGCATAGCAGCTACAAGGAAAGTATTATGCAGGTAAAGGCAAGACGGTGATTTTTTAGCCCAGAGTGCATTTTGTATGTAACAGATGGTCCACACAGCCTGTAGAAGCCTTTCTTTCTGATGGTAGTAGGAAAATTATATAAAGCACAACGTGGGTTTCATTTGCTGCATTTTATAAAAGCCTACAAATTTGTCTTCCAAACCCAGAATCACAGAGACCCATAAGAAAGCATACTTCTTGATTTCAAAGAGAGCGGATTTCGGACTAACTGGTTTTGAAAATCTGCTACGATGCACCCTATACTATATATATATATATATATATATATATATATATATATATGTATGTATATATATATATATATAAAAGCATTTATAGTACATTACAGTCCATTGTGCAAGGGCTGTACAGCAGATGATACAGAAACTGTCATGGAGAGTACATTATATGCAGAACTGTACAATATTCATGGGAATAAAACAATGCGTGAGTAGCCCAGCCCCATACACCATTCTGTAATGAGCACTACTATCAAAAGAAGTTGATACTACAAAAGAAAATATTAAATACAATTCAAAAATGTCATGTTAAATGTGGTCCACACACCAATACACTATGTTTTTCTATACCCTTCAGAGTTCTTAGAAAGGCACCAGGCCACTGAAGAAAACAGTAGAAACCATCACAGCAGATTTTTTTTTGCCACAGAACATGACAGAGTGAAAACAGAAAACAGCCAGGAAGGGACAGATTCTTCTCAGGAGATGAAGTCCCTGAGTATCCTCAGCTACAAGCTCCTGATGCTCTGGATGTAGGTTATAGAGGATTTCAGACAGGCGGTTCAAAGAGTTTCAAACCACCGCATTTAACATTATATTAATTTGGCTTGGGGGACATCATATTGTATTGACTTTCCATCTAGAAAATGAAGACATTAGACAATTACAAGTTCAATAATATCACTAATTCTGCCAAGTCTTGCCAATTATTATGTCTCCCCAAGGATAAAGAATACAGAAAAGCTTCCTTCTGAGAAAATTGCCTTTTTACAAAATATTAAAGGAAACACTCTTGTGAAGAAATGTTCTTTAAAACCAAGGAAGGATCTGGGTAAAGATTTTTTTTTTCTTCCTCTGAAAAAATAAAGGTGTCTGGATGAAATTAGATGGCAGTCTTTCAGATGGGGCTTTACTTTAGGGGGCTTCTAGTAGGAGTTGGACTTATCCTGTGGATCACTTTTGGTAAGGTCAATTCTTAAAAATAGCTCCTCGGTAACAATTAATTACAAAGCAATCATTTTGCAAATTCCTCTCTGTTTTGGAAGATCAGAAAATTCTTAAGTAAATTGTGATTTAGGCATACCCTTTCCTTTTTTCCTTCTTTCTTTTTTTTTTTTTTAAAAATATTTTATTTTTTGTTTTTTCTTTTTTTTTTTTTGTTTTTCTTTTGCAGCTGGGAAACATCAGAATGCCTCTTGAGAAATATCAGTTTCCAACACGTGCTACACCTGCTGAACTTCTGTTTCAGAGAGAAATAGGATGTCCCTGTTTGTTGGCTTTATGCACTTCTATTCACACTATTCTATTGTATGCACTGAGAGGACTCTAGCGCTCTCCAGAGTGCAGTGTGGGCTCTGGGAAGCCTTCATGTTATACTAAAGGCACTGGGCACTCTCTAGAGTGCCCTGAAATTTTTCTAGAGGTTGCTAGAGTACAACTAAGAGCCCTGCAAAGTCTCCTGGGGTCACTAGATTACACTGGTAGGTCCAGGGAGCCTCTAGGTTACATTGAGAGGCCTCTAGTGCTCTCTAGAGTGCAGTGTGGTCCCTGGTAGGCCTCTAGAGTATCCCAGAGCAAACTGGGGGTGGGGGCTTGGGGAGGGGTGAGAGGGGGAGGAGGGAGGGGTGAGCAGGAGGCCTTTGGAAGTGATGGCTGGAAGGCATTTAGAGCACCCCAGAGAACCCTGGAGGGACTTACAAGGTCACACTCTGTGTGGCCCAGGGAGTCCTTGAGTGTGCCCTAGAGCACACTAGAGAGCCTGGCAAGGCTCATAGCTTACAAAAAGGGTCCCCAGAGGCCCCCAGGGTGCAAGGGAAGGCTCCTAGGGCACCTTAGAATGCACTGGAGGGTCCTGGGAGGCCTCTAGGGTGCACTGAGAGGCCTCTAGGGTGCAGTGGCAGTAGGCCTGTAGGTCTCTAGAGTTCAGTGCGAAGCACTGGGAGGTGTCTAGGCTGCACTTTTGAGGCCCCTAGAGTGCCTGACAATGCAATGGGGAGTTCGGGGAGGCCTCTAGAGAGCCCTGAGAGGCTTCCAGGGGATGCAAGAGCACACTTGAGAGCCTTATGATTTCTCAAGGTCGTGTTAGAGCACAGTGGGGCTCTACAGTCATACTCGAGGCCTCCAAGGGCCCTTCAGTGCATTCTCAGGTTCCCTAGGAGCCTCCTATTGGCCCCTAGAATCACAGAATCACAGAATTTCTAGGTTGGAAGAGACCTCAAGACCATCGAGTCCAACCTCTGACCTAACACTAACAGTCCCCACTAAACCATATCCCTAAGCTCTACATCTAAACGTCTTTTAAAGACTTCCAGGGATGGTGACTCCACCACTTCCCTGGGCAGCCAGTTCCAATGTCTAACAACCCTTTCGGTAAAGAAGTTCTTCCTAACATCCAACCTAAAACTCCCCTGGCACAACTTTAGCCCATTCCCCCTCGTCCTGTCACCAGGCACGTGGGAGAACAGGCCAACCCCCACCTCGCTACAGCCTCCTTTAAGGTATCTGTAGAGCGCGATAAGGTCGCCCCTGAGCCTCCTCTTCTCCAGGCTGAACAAGCCCAGCTCCTTCAGCCGCTCCTCCTAGGACTTGTTCTCCAGGCCCCTCACCAGCTTCGTCGCCCTTCTCTGGACTCGCTCAAGCACCTCCATGTCCTTCTTGTAGCGAGGGGCCCAAAACTGAACACAGTACTCGAGGTGCGGCCTCACCAGAGCCGAGTACAGGGGGACGATCACCTCCCTAGCCCTGCTGGTCACACTGCTTCTTATACAAGCCAGGATGCCGTTGGCCTTCTTGGCCACCTGAGCACACTGCTGGCTCATATTCAGCCAACTATCAACCAATACTCCCAGGTCCTTCTCCACCTGGCAGCTCTCCAACCACTCATCTCCCAGCCTGTAGCTCTGCTTGGGGTTATTGCGCTCCAGGTGCAGGACCCGACACTTGGCCTTGTTGAACTTCATGCAGTTGGCCTCAGCCCATCGGTCCAGCCTATCCAGATCCTCCTGCAGAGCCTTCCTACCCTCGAGCAGATCGACACACACACCTAACTTGGTGTCATCTGCGAACTTACTGAGGGTGTACTCAATGCCCTTGTCCAGATCATTGATGAAGATATTAAAGAGGACCTGCCCCAGCACTGAGCCCTGGGGAACGCCACTAGTGACGGGCCTCCAGCTGGATTTGTCTCCATTCACCACGACTCTTTGGGCCCGGCTATCCAGCCAGTTTCTAACCCAATGAAGTGTACGCCAGTCCAAGCAATGCCCCCTGGAGGCCTCGCAGGGCACTCCAGTGTGCTCTAGGGCACACTTGAGGCCTTACTGGGCCCTAATGTGTCCTCTGGCACCAGTTAGAGGCCTCCTATGGCTCTGTGCAGTGCTACGGTTTTGTAAATGCCTCACAGTATGCACTAGAGGCCTGCAACAGCCCTCCACTTGACTCCAGAACCTCTGAATGTATACCAGGTCCCCCAAGTGCACTCTAGCTCATACTGAAAGCCTCCCAGTGCCCCCCACTATCCTCTAGGATTCCGTAAGTGCCTCCCAGTGCAGCCTTGAGGTATCCCATGGCCTTCCAGTGTACTCCAGTGGCATTTCTAGGCCTTGCAGGGCCTCCCAATATACTCTAGCACCACTCAAAGGCCTCACAGGGCCTCCCGGTGTACTCTAGCATCACATGAAGGCCTTGCAGGACTCTCTAGTGCTCTCTAGGGTTGCCTACTGGCATCCCAGTGCCACTGGGTGTGCTCTAGTGCCCCTGAGTGGCTCCCCAACACTCTTGGTTCACTTGAGTGTCCCTGGGATGCCTCCCAGTGTCTTCTATTGCCAATTAGATGCCTTGCCCACCTCTCCATTATCTTCTAGATTGACCTGAAGGAATCTCAGTGCCAAGGCCATTCACTCTGCTCTAGAGGCTCCACATGTCTACTTGGGCCCCTCAGTGTGCTCAACTCCCACTGACCCCACTGATATGACCAAAATAGCACTGGAGACAATATAGGGAACTCCAGTGTGCTCTGGAGATCCCTAGACTATACACAGGGTACTCTAGTGGCCTCCCAAATACTGCAAAACACCACTCACAACAGGACCCTGTGCTTTCTCTCTCTAAACCCTAACCCTAAACCTAACCCTAATTATGACCCTAACCCAACATCCACCTCACCTAAATCTCCCATGAAACAGTTCTTACAACAGAAACTCTTTGGTAGCCCTCAACTTTCTTTGTCAGTGATTTCACATCTGGAGGCCTTGCAGGGTCTCACTGCAGACTCCAGTGCCCTTGAATGCCTTGCTGGAATCCCCAGTTCTCTTTAGAATTACCTACAGCTATTTTAGTACCCCCATGGTGCCCTCTAGTGTCATCTGGTTTGCTCCAAATCTTCCCAGTGCACTCTGTTGAGCTCTGGAAGCCACCCAGGGCCTCCTGTTGCGTTATATCACTTCCCCAAAGCAAAGTAGTCCCTGTCAGTTAGCTCTGGGATGCCCTAGAGACCTCCCAGGGACCCCAGTGTGCTCTTAAGTGCACTAGAGACCTCCCAGTGTACTCTAGATTCTTCCAGGGTCTCCTAGTATATTCTAGTACTACACAGAATTCTCCCAGAGCGCCTTGGTGTTTTCTCACACCTCCTGGAGACCTCTAAGTGCTTTACAGTGTGCTCTAGCACCACCTTGAAACCTGCCAGGGCACTCTAGAGGCCTCTCAAGGCCCTCCAGTGCATACTTGCTTGCTCTGCAGTCCTACTAGTGCAACCTAGAGGCTTCCTGGGGTCACTTACTGTATTCTACTGCCCCCTGGAGGTCTCACTGGGCTATCTAGTGCATTCTATAACACACGAGGCCCCCTAGGGTACGCCAGTGTGCTCTATCACCTTCTGGAGGCCTCACAGGGTTGTCCACTCTTCTCTTGAATGCCCTAGAGACTTCTCAGCGCAGCCTTGAGGCCACCTGTCACTCTATGGCATGATCTAATGCAATGTGGAAGACTCGCAGTGCCTTCAAGTGGATTCTAGTATGCCATGAAAACTCACTGGACTTTCCAATGCTTTCTGGAGTATCCAACAGGCTTCCTACTGCCCACTAATATGCTCTAGTACCCCCTAAAGGCCTTCCAACACTCCAAGTGCAATCTCTTGTCTCCTGGATGCCTCAAAGTGTCTCCCAGTGCCCTTTATCACTTCCCAAAGGCATCCCAGGCCCTCCTAGTTAGCTCTATGATGCCCTAGATGCCTCCCAGAAAGTCCCACTGTACTCCAGAGAACACTAGAGGCCTCCCAGACTTCCCTAGAGGCTCTCAGATCCCCCCTCAGTGTGCTCTAGCACCAGCTAGAGTACTTGCAGGGCATTCTGCTGTCCTCTACGGTGCCCTAAAGACCCCACATTGCACTCTCCAGGTATCACATGGCCCTTCAGTCTTCTCTAGAGCCTCTGCATATCTACAACAGACACCAAGTGCACTCTACCCCCTGAAAGCCTTGCAGTGCCCCCCTAGTGTCACCTAGGATGCCCTAGCGGCCTACCAGCACAGCATTAAGGACTCCTGTCATCCTCCAGTGTGATCTAATGCATTTTGGAGGTCTCATAGTGGATCCTAGTGCCATCTGAAGGTCTTGCTGGACTCTCCAGTGCTCTCTAGAGTATCCGAGAGGAATCCTAGTGCCCCCTCATGTGTTCTAGTGCCACCTGCAGGCTTCCAATCTTCCCAGTGCACTCCAGTGTCCCTTGGATGCCTCCCAGGGCCTCCTAGTTCCCTCTGTTACTTCCCAGAGACCTCCCAGGCCTTCCCAGTTTGCTTTAGAATGCCACAGAGGACTCCTAGGCCTCTGCCACTGCACTCTAGAAGCACCAGAGGCCTCCCAGTGCACTCTAGAGGCTCCCATGGACACCCAGTGCAGTCTAGCACCTTCTAGAATGCATCTAGTTTCCCCCTGTTGTGCCCTAGGTACCCTGGAGACCTTGTAGGTCTCTCCAGTGTGCTCTAGCACCCTATAGAAGACTCAAAGGGCACTCCAGAGGCCTCCCAGGGACACTTATAATAATTTAGTGTCCTGTGGACTCCTCAAAGAGCTATCCAATGCACTCTAGAGAGCTCTAGGGGCCTCACAGTAATGCCTTAGAGGCTCCCAGGACCTATCAATGTAATATAGCATTCACTGGAGACATCACAGGTCTCACCAATGAGCTCTGGCACACCCTAGAAGGCTCCCAGGGCACATAGAGGCCTCCCAGGGCCCACCAGTGTGTTTTAGTGCTAGCTAGAGGCCTCACAGGGCTCTCTGCTTTCCTTTATGGTGCTGTAAATGCCTCCCACTTCACGTGAGAGTCTCCCAGGAGCCCTCTGCTCCACTCTAGATTATCTGAAGATCAGCCAGGACCACCCAGTACACTCTAGCTCCCCCCAAATGCCTCCCAGTGCCCCCCAGTGTCCTCTAGGATACCCTATCCCAGGCCTTCTGTGGCCCTCCAGTGATCTCTAGAACCTTTTGGAGGCTCACAGGGCATTGTAGTATACTCTAGCACCACATGAAGGCCTCACTGGACTCTCCAGTGCTATCTACAGTACCCTACAGAAATCCCAGTGCTGTGTGCTCTAGTGACCCCCTAGAGACTTCCCAGGGTTCTCTAGAGGTGTCCCGGGTCCTTCAGCGCATTCTAGTATCCCCTGCAGGAAACAGAGGGCCCCCTGTGCAATCTAAGGCACCCTGGGGTCCTCCAAGTACAGCCTAGAGACCTCCCAGTGCTCCCCAGAGAGACCTACTGGCCTCCCATGGCCCTCCAGTGCATTTTTGGGTGCCCTAGGAGCCTCGTATTGCTCCCAGGGACTCTCACTGTAATCTACTGCCACCTGGAGGCCTCACAAAGCTCTCTAGAATACTCTAGGGCACACTTGAGGCCTCCCCGGTGTGCTCTAGCACCAGCTAGAGGCCTCCCAAGTCCCCCAGTGCAGTTTAGTATCCCCGGAATCCCAGGGTACTCACTGCAATCTAAGGCACTCTAGGGTCTGACAAATGCAGCCTAGAAACCTCCCAGCGTGCTCTAGTGCATTCTAGAGAGACCTAGAGGCCTCCCAGTGCACCCCAGAGGCCTCCCTGGGTCCCCCAGTGCATTCTGTTTACCCACCCTGTTTGTTGCTCTCCTGGTCACTTGCACTCTCTAAGGGAAGCTTTTGTACCTGGGGGTGGCTGCTGCTGCTGCAGGCCCTGCCCAAGACTCACCAGCCACTCTCATGTGGGTTGCCATGCCCTGGAGGCTTCTTCCACTCCCTGGGGTTGCCACGATGCAGGAACCCCACTGCATGCTGTGATCCCCAGCGCCACTGTAGAATGCACCTGCCCCAGAGCCAATTGCCTCAGCCAGTGACTGATACCAAGGAATATGTTGGTTACAAGCCTGCCACTGTGTAATGCTGAAAAATACTGAAAGCCTAACAATGAGATGCAGCTTTAGACCACAGACAGATTCACAGAAGTTCATAAACCTACAAATATCCAAATGAGTAACCAACTGAAAGTTTGTGAAGCAAGTAAAAGACTAGCTTAATGCAGCACTCTGAGCACTGTTTATCCCTGCTTACATTTACCTTCTTTATGAAGCCAGATCATGCTGCTTTCCAGTATGACATATCTTCATTTATGCCAGTAACTCTTAGTAAAATACATGCTTAGAAAAAACCCAAGCTCTCAGCATATTTAGTGATGTAGCAGGCAGATCATCCCTAGGCTCCCAGCTTCTAATTTCAGGCAGTATTTAGCTGTCAGACTTCCAGGGAAATGTGAGCCCAGGGTGACCAAAGCAACTACTTCTATCTACAGAGCACTTGGGACAATTACCTTATTGCCTTAATCATTTCTGTGAGGTGTTAACCCAGATACCCAGAGATGGTAATTTAGGTGTCATGAGAAGTTATTGAACTAGGTATGTAAAAAAGATCTGTACATTTTGCTGTGAGTGACATCTCATCTCAGTGTCACAAGGGGGTGATAGCTGGACGATAATGTCGCTTGTTTCTTCCTCCATCAAAAAAGTAAAGCATAGCAAAACAGAGAACCCCCTAGCAAAGCTGCAAAGTCATTTGTTATACAGATGATTATTTTTGATTTTTCAGACTGTAAGAATGCTGTACTGCTGGTTCTGTACAACTGATGACACCTTCTTTAAAAAGCTTTTAAAGAACAACAAGTGCTATTTTTAAAGAACAACAGTGCTATCCACAGAAAGGTGGGCTGGACCCTGGATGATATAGTAGTCCTTGACTTAAAAGTTTTGCTCATTTGCATAGTTTAAAACGAGTGTCGGTACCCATTAGCTGAGCTTGGTTTGAAAGCTGGAAGAATACCACTGCCAGCACAAGCAAAGATGGGACAGAGCAATGTAACTATCACAAGGGTAGGAAACAAGCAGAAGATTCTCCTATGTAGAAAAGTAGTACTTGGTCTCTCTCCGTCCTTACTCCCAATTCTTGTTAGGATGAGTATAAAGCACTACATTTTTGAAAGAAATGAAGAATAGCAGAAGCTTAAATGAAAAGACAGAAATCCTGCTAATATAATTGGAAAAGAGTATAACCTCTGCATTAATAATATTTAAAAGACAGAGAGGCACCTTCCTCAGAGGTGCGTAGTTAAGTATAAGACTTAGGGAAGGAGACCGATTTCAGTTTTAGGACATCACTACCACATATTCCATGAAAATTCCTTCTGGCTACTTATTCAGACCAATGAAGAATCAAAAAAGCAATACACGGACTGTTACTTAGGCCACCACTTGAGTGTTTCAAGGCTATAACTTAGATGCAATTTACCCCACCCCCCATCCCATCCCACAGAAAACTTGTGATTTTATGTGCTTTTTTATGCATGTATTAAACAAATGGCACAGCTGAATAGCTTTTCTTAAAAACTGGACATTCACCAAAAAGAAGTTTGCCAGCACAGACAATTAGGCTTTCTTCTTTTAACAATAGATTGACTGACTGGCACATTTGAAATGCGAGCGTATTTTTTATTCCTCCGTTCACCCTTTGAGCTGATAAACATGAACAATGGGAAACAGCTGGGACAGGAAAACATTTTAGTTTGTATTTTCAAAGCAAGCAAGAAATAAACCCATCAGTGGGAGCCAGATCACATCTTCTGCCTTAGGGGTAGTCAGCAATTGGGGGGAAAAATACGATCCATATTTTTAATCAAACATTACATATTTATTAATGTGCAGCTGGCCTATTGTGTGCATGATTTTTTTTTCTTTAATGCTGCGCTGCGTCCGTCAGCCTGACATTGTTCTGTAACTGACATTACTCTATAAGGATCTGGAAATGCACAGATTTAATAGGAATCATTGAGACAATTGCTTTCTGTATTATTAGGTCTGTGTGACGTAGGTACCATCTGAAATTCAATTTTAGAAGAAAAATAAGATATTGTTCTATCAAGACAATTTTGTGCACCTGTGATACAGTAAGACTATACACCCCCACCCTCCTATTCTCTTCCTCACTTGTCTAACTTTGTGGCCATTTAATGATACATGCCATTCTTTTGTTAAAAATGTTTGGGCAAATGTATTTTGATGCTTATTGAGATTAAACTTTCAGTACATCTCTCTGGTAGCAAAGGTTGGGCTGTTCATTAGTTGGAGGTTTGGCCTTGTCAGGTTCCATTGACTGTTGGCTAAAAGGATCACTTTATCATCATTTGTCTGCAATGGAGACAGTCTTTATTCAGCCTTGATTCCTCTGGGGTCACAGCTGTCATAACTCCACTTGCTTTATAATGCAGACCCCAGTTTCACAATCCCCTTAGGTAAATGTCTAATAGATTCAGTTTACCTTAATATAGGTAATGTTACTTAGAAAGAAATACAAGGGAAAGGAAGGAACAATGTTGCTTAAAACATCATCTTCCTAACCTTGGGACCAGGAAATGATGTTGCATGCAAAAAGGAAATTATGTTGAATGCAAAAGGGAAACATATATACATATATATATTTTTTTTTTCTGAGTTTTGCTCTCATCTCTTACTACCAAGTGTCTATACCAAACCCTCAGGCCTGTTTTCCTGCTGGTAAAGTTGAGATAACTTCATAGATTTCACAAGGTTAGTTGTTTTGGAGAACAAGACTTTCACTTGCTCTTCTATTCAAGATCCTGCTCCTAAAAGGAGTCTAGGGGTTTGTCTTGATTTATTCTGCGGGGTTGGGGGATTACTTTGGTTTTGAGATTTATTAAAGCACACTAAAAACTTGCAATACAATGTGTGTTTTCATACATCTTTCAAACAGTTTGCTGAAAAAATATAGTTTCATTCAATCTGAAACTAAGGTTGACCTAAGGTCAAAGATACCTATCAGCAATGAGAAAGATATGCTACTGCTGACCCTTCTTTTCTAACAGGGCCAGGGGCTCTGAGGAGGGGCTCTCTTCTATGGAGCTATTCCGTTTTTACATCTCTTGACACAGGAACTGTAAATGAGATTATTTCATTCAACATGAATTAGTTTGTCTCACTTGGTTTGGTAAAACCTGAAACATTTTAGAAAAAGTCGAACAGCTCCATCAGGGTATTGCAATAAACCCATTTTTGACCATCTGAGTAGCTAATGCGTACCCCTTACAGGCTAGATGATGGCTTTTGCAGAACCAGAACCAGCTTGACATCCAAGAGGAGAGGGGCTAACCAGTTTCAACACGTGATCTTCTTTAAAATTCCCTTAAAAGAGCGATAGAAAGAAAAAATCAGAGTTTTCTCACTGTTGATACTGCTTTTACAAATATTTCTAAAATCTGCTGGCTGTATCAATTACTGTAAATAAGATACTTTCACTTCCCATATTTTTTTCTTTTATGTGTTTTAAGGACTACACAGAAACTTCTGAATGCTTCATTGAAAGTAATTGCCACACTATGATAGTACCTCTACCACCGAAGTGTTGCTTTTCCCTTTGTTTTCAATAGGAATGAAGATGCTAAAGCATCTCTGAAAAAGGCACAACTGAGGCAGTTCTGAACAAAAAGCCTAACTACAGAATTATATGGGTCCAGACAAAAACCTGTTTGCAGGTAACTGCTTAAGGAAAGTAATTTCACAGACTTTTATCATTAAAAGAAGTTTTAACGTGAAGAAAACCCATAAGGAAAAGTAAACAACCTATGATGGGAGCCTATCCTTTGGGGAGGGTAATTGCTTTGGGAAGTTGCCTTTGTGGAAGTTCAGAACCATACAATGGCCCCACACCTTCCCCTTCAGGAGGCTCCAAACACCACAGTCTCTCCACAATTCACTGACAGGCTTTCTTTTTCAGCCTGTTTCTTGAATGAGTGACTGTATTTTTTTTTCAACAATACATACGGTCTATCAGCAGCACATTCTTACAGTACAGTTTCTTTTAAACTCTACTCAGTCATATCTTGTGTATGCATTTGTGCACTAGCATGTGCTGAATTTCCCAGCCAATATCTTAACTAAAGGTTGAATTTCATGTAAGCTTCTCATTCAATGCCAAAACTCACTGCACTGTAATCTTAATCTTAATTACTATTGGAGGTTGATAAACCAGGAAATGAAACTGTAATGCTGTGGAAAGTGATGTTTCCCTAAAAAATATTACATTTTATTTTATTTTATTTTTTATTTTTTTTTATTATTCTCTCCGAAACATTTTGCTGATAAGAAATGAATCCAAAACAGTTACAAGGAAAATAAACACAACACAGCAGGAAAAGAAAACTAAAAAGTGAAGCAATCTTTTTGAATGGTTGCATAAAAACTGCATATAAATGTCTGTTTCTAAGTGTACTGCTGCACTACCCATGAAAAGAGCCTTTAAGACAACTCATCTTATAAAGGAAAATCTTGCTAGATATAGTGTTGATCATTAGGTGTACTATACTGCATTCATCTGCTTGTACCCCACTTTGATTAGTATACAGCAAAGATGGCCACAAGCACTCAGAAAGTTTTATTGAGGTTTAAATCTTCATTCAAATGATGTAAAGGGGCATTGAATGAAGATTTAGAACTCTATAAAGCTGCTTGGCAGTGTCTGTGGCAATCTATGCCACATAAAAACTGAAATGCTTCTACTTTGTTATTGAAACATTTCTACTGTAATTCCTTAATATTAGGTAGCAGCCATAGTGTTGGGACATAACCACATCTGGGAGTATTTCTCTTACCGAGGAGCTTGCCTGTTATCAATTGTGTGGGATATTATAGAACGTACACAGTGTTGATGTTTAGGAGATAATGGAAGAGGAATTGTTACTGCAATTACACATTATTATGCTTTTCAGAAGATAATGTGGGTTCATTCATGTGAGCATTTTGAACTAGCAAATACCCTAATTGCTTACATGTCTGTTATAATCCTAAATCCAGTTGACACATCTGATGTACCGTTGCTTTTTTATCTGGCTGGTTGCATATCTATTCTTTATGATATTCTGAGACCTGTGTGAACTATGCAAACAAGGAACCCAAGTGTCAGTGCATTTCCTTTGCAGTTTTGGCCTAAGTAAACACCCAGGGAAAGAGAGAGACAGAGCACAGTAACTAAGTGCTTTTTTTTTTTTTTTTTTTTTTTTCTTTTCCCCAGGAATACAGAATTAGCTTGTGCAAGAGCAGGATAAGTGCAAATGATCTGATTATGCTGTAATGACAAATTTATGAAACGAAGAGCGTGTGTATTGTTTCAACTGTCCTTTCACAACATACTGGATTGACAGAGAATGTGTGGCAAATTATTCACCCATTCACTTAACCAGAAAACAAAGGGAGATGATTAAGAAACATCAGTATTCTGAAGCAGCAATCAAACTGACCCAGCCAAGGAGTGATGAAGAATGGCAAGCCCAGCCAAGGGATGCTGCAGTTGCCTTGCTTTATAACCATAAGTTTATTAAAGCATTGTTTCACAGGCTTTCCTGCAGCAGCAAGCAGGGAGATAGAGATAACAACCGATAGCTTCAAGGGAACAGCACTGTGCCTGTAGTATTCTCATGTTCACATTCAGTGACAAAATGTTTGGAAAAAAAGAAGTGTGCTTTTATAAATTCTTGCTTAATAATCCACTAGAGGGAGCTTAAGTATAACCTCTGCTAGGCCAATTATATTGAATGTTTGGTTTTGCGTAATTAATGAAGATGAGATAGTTATGAAGGGGATACCTGCAATGCTACTCTCTTCTCCGTCTTCTTGGAGCAGAGAATTTTCGGTGTCTCCAGTTCTAACCAGAACAGTTATTTGCTTTTCTCAGGTGGAAGCAGCATGCTCATTGGCACTGGCTGGGATTCACTTTCATCATTGACACACTCAAACCTGAGAAACAGCAGCCACCATTGAGGGGGATAAGTTCCCAGCTTAAAATGGGAAAAGCAATAGCAAGATTTAACTTTCCCTATTGTCTGTCTCTGCCTATTTTAATTCTGACTGTAAAACAATAATTCAGTCTCTATTTTTCCCTTGTTAGAAACAGGGAAACAAGATGAATTGCAGAAGCTGTTTCCTTTTTCTTTCAGTAAGACAAGGTTTTCGGCAGAGTGCCTGGCTGGGACTGCTTGCTTTCCAAGTGGAAACTCTGCCTCCCTTCTCTGGGAGGGAATTGATATAAAAATCGGTGTCTTTCGCAATATTTAAAAAGCAAACACCTTCAAGTATTTGCTATAATCTTAACAAATAACAGACTTGTTTAGTTCTGTCATATTAGAAATATGAACTTTAATTTAGTAACAAAGATGCAATTACAATTACAATTCTAGATAAATCTAGAGAGAGCACACTTTCAAGCTACATTCCCACAGAGTACAGTCTAGCTAAGTGGTCAGATACACTATCAAAAAGCTTATCATAAAACTTGAAATTGCTGTATCCTTTACACTCATTTTGTTGCCTTTTTTCTATTTTTTTTGGTGGAAGAGAAAACTTATGACTACACTTCAGCTGTCACCAGCTTTCAAGGTTATACTGATAGGAATGAGACACATATTCCTAATCTGCATACCAATGCATCGAGAATGCAAAGGCAGGCTTTATGCCATTGAATAGATGATGATAAGGTCTTAAGTCTTTTGAATTTCTTGTGTTGTACTTGTATTATCATATGATTTCTTAAGCCAAGGATGAATATGTAAATTTCTTGCCACTGACTTGCTCCAAAATAATGGACATTACACTTGCACAGTGGCAATTCAGAGTGTAAAATTGATTAATATTTGTTTTCAAAATGACATGCAATGATGTATGGATCCTTTTACAACTTAAATTAATACTTTAAAGAGATGAATGGTCTCTACAGAGGATGTTAAAGTTCAAGCTGAAAAATTTGCATATTTATATTACAACCAACTGATAATAATTGTCGAAACAGAATGTAATGTGGTTCGTTTTTCATTTTAATCTGGTTGTACTCAAACACAGGACCTCATTAACTTCCAGCAACTAATACAGCATTATCAGTCCCCGTAAAACAGGCTTGCCTTGAATTTATGAATTTCAAAGACTATTTCCAGTGGTGAATCACTGTTAAACACTGGGTCAGCCACTAGCACGTGCACTCCATGTCATATGCCACAGAAGCAAAAAAGTTACCCGGGCTAAAGCACTCGAGAATCCCATGGCCTACTTGCTAGTTGACATCTGGAATCTAAATTAAAGTGTGATGAAGATAGCTTGCCTTCCATGGCTCACTTAAAGATGGAAAATTTTGCTCTGAATGACCAAAGTCAAGAAATGTAACTCTATGCATCTCCTAGGTTAGGTTAGAGCCTTTAACAGTAAAAAAGAGCAACAGATTTTCTCTTAAGATACATGTTTTGTATATGAAAAGGCCAAACTTTTGATAGAGAAAATAAGAGATCTCAGAATGCATTGAGGCTACAGCCCAAGTAAATGCTATTCAGTCTGGATTTAAATAGCAATAGTAATAGCAATAGAATTAGTAGTATATTGCTTTTCTGAGGACAGGAACATAAAATAAGCATGCTATCAACATGTCTTAGGGAAGACACTGGCTTTCAAATTGGCACTGTGTTACAGGCATTCTTGTATGAGATGTATCAGGAAAATGCATCTCTCTAAAAGAACAAACGGGAAATAAGTAACTTCATGGCTCTTTGAATTTCTTGTGCAAGGAATATTGAGACCTCTAACAAAGGTGCCTAGTTGTTTAGCCCACTACAAGTTGATGGTTATAAAACTTCTCATTTTTCCATTTATGTTGAGCAATAAGTAAAGGATAGTACAATTATCTCTACGAACAAAATGACTTTGGAGAAAATAATAAACTATTTTTTCTTTGTCATATCAAGTTTTGACAGCTAATCTGAACTGAACTGTGGTCTTGAAAATCTACAGGCCTAAGAACTCGCATTGACCCAGGTATTTTCACCTGTGCAAGTGGTTTAGCGTATGGCCACTTTGGTAGGCTTAGACAGGGAATGAAGTTTTCTACTACTTTAATACTGTAACAGCTAGAAATAAAGTAAGGGCTGTTTTTGGCTCTAAAGGGCTGTCTGACAGTTGGTAATATTTGGAGTATAGATACATTTGCAGTCTCCTAAGGATATTCTGACAGGGAAGAGGGTAACATTACTAAACTAACTTCCTGTAGTCCAGATGTTGTCTTTATGCAAAGAACAGGTCAGCTAGGTCAGCCCTATGTCTGCTTTGTGCAGTCCTGGGAAAGTCTTGAAAGGCTGAGAAAAAGAGGAGGAACATTCAGAAACTCAAAAGAAAGTGAATGTGCACAATGCTAATGAGAATAACAGAATTTTTATTTAAATGAATTAAAATCTCTAAAATGTCAATATCCGGAATTATAAGTGCCTATGAAGCCATCCTGACTTCCCACTATAATCTCATAAAGAAGTTTTGTGTAGGTCTTCCTATCAGCTACTGAATACCTGGAGGACAACCTATTCCAACTGGACATTGGACATTCAGTTGTTGGAGTTTTATAGTGCTGTAAGAACACAGCCTGCATGCTCCTGGCAGAATCAGTGCAGAGAACAGGCCAGTTGACTGCCCAGGCTTTATTGGACAATATATGCTAGATAGACTACCACAAACTCAAAAATGAGTTCAGGAAAAGAACAGATAAAGTAGCAAAATATTAATTCATCCATTCAACATGTTGTTTGATAAAAGTATGACTAAATAATTGATTTTTCATGATGAAGGAGATGTACCTTCCTATAGAGCTCTGTACTGGGACCTTTACTGTATAACATATGCATTATTTTCTTGGAAGTTGGAGCTGCACATAGTCTGGTGACAATTTCATTGGTAGTACAACATTGGACAGTCAACACTTAAACCAATCAAAACTTGGAGAAGAATTTTTGAACAACTTGGTAACAAAATTACTAAAGAGAAAGATGCTGCTAAAAGAAAACATTGCATAGTTATGAGGAAGGAAGGAGAAAAAAATCCCCCAAACTAGAAACATAGTATGGTACTCTAATTAATTATCACTTAGCACAGTAAGAGAGGCAGTAGAGACAGTAAACATTAACTCAATGATTAGGCAAGGAATGGAAGAAACTTTATAATACACAGCACCGCCATTTCTTGAATATTTCACCATTGCTTCATCTCACACACATTACAGGATAGTACAGCGAAAAGCAACACGGACGAGCAATATTTTGGAATGGTCCCCGAAAAATTGAATAAATAAGATTCTTCTGATAGGAAAGAAAAGCTTGAGGGAGGATATGAGATGGGCCTATAAAAACATGCATTACTGTGGAAAAAATAAATTGGTAATAAACACCATTTCCCATACTACTTGAAATTAGGGAACAAACAGTGAAATCACAAAGCAGTAGATATGTAGCAAACAAAAAGCACTTCTTTAGATGGTTCCTATTTAGTTGAAACAGACTTCCATACACTATTTAGATGTTAAAATTGTGTGTGGGTTCAGAAGGTGTCTCAAGAAAACTTAGGCAAGAAATCTCCACCCAAGATTATTAAACATGAAGATGCAGACGTAAATAGTTCTTGAACTCCAGATTTCTGGAAACAGTGAGAATGCAATTAAGAAAGCTTCACCTTGGTAGCTTCATCTTTTTTTTTTTTTTTTTTTTTTTTTTCCAAACACCTGCAGGAGACAGGATGTAAAGATGTTTGCACAGAGCATAGCTGCTGTGCTCCGCCGGACTGACAGAATGGCAGCAGCGGCAACATCAAGAACTGGAACAGAGGAATCCTTGTTCTACACTAATCACAGCTAAACAGATCACAGAATATTTTGGTTTCCAACCCCACCAAACATACTGGAAAATCTTCTTACTGTGGCAAAATTCTTAGCCAGTGAAATGGGGCATATGTAGTAAAAATTCTCACAGTCCCTATGAGGCAATGAGGGTGAGTTAAGCCATCAGAAATATATATTTACACATGGAAATTGTTAGCAATACTGCTTGTCTTTTCCCTAGAGACAGCTCCATTGCAAGTCTCGGAAAACACATGCGCACACACACGCACGCACACAGAAACAATCAATAGATACACTTTGAAAGCCTGTTATACCATGTTGTGCTTCACGGATTTTGATAATATCAATCATAATTGAGTTAGATATAATCCATCTGACTTTCAGTGTGCTGGGGTCAGCAGGGGACGCAATGCCTCACTTCACATCAATTACCACATATAGTAAGATGGTGGTAAGCAATTCCATTTGATAGTTTGCAGCTATAAATAATTATATGGCAATAGCAGTAAAGTTGGCTCTTGGGCACAATACAGAATCATGAATTTTCATTTACTTATATCTCAGAAGCTGTTAGGCCTAGTGGTTTGAAATGTGAACCCCTGATTAGGTATATCAGTCTTTATATTCATGCAGTATATGCAGGTGGTAGATGCTTTTGAATGGACATTTTATGCTTTCCCTTATTTCATATGAGGATATTTTCATTACAAATATGACCAAATGGTACATGAGGACTGATTAGAAATCGCTATGACAAAACAAACTTGGTTTCATGCTCCTTTAATACCATGTACCATCTTGCATTCAGTTTAGGGTCTGAATCCAAGTCTCTGTGGAATTTCAGAAAAAGATGCTTTTTACATGCTGTATAATAAATTCTCAGCAATTTGAAAGCTTACAGAGTAAAGCAGGTTTATTAATCAGAAGAGTAGTGCAGAAAGGCTGTAAAAAAAAACAGAGACTTTACTTCCTTGCGTTGGCTGGATACCTGTTCCTTTTAAAATCCTATTATTTAGGAAATATTCCGTGTTTTAAAAGCATCAGTCAACAGAGACAGAGTGGACACAGATACAAAGTCAGATTAAGAATAAGGCAGGAGCATGGGAAGGAATCCGGTTGATTTAAATTTGAAGGTCATAAAGGAACCAGGTTGAGCCTAAGAAAGGCTGGAAAAGTACTGGAAGAAGAGGATGATAATTAAAGGAACTGGAAGAAGTACCAAAGCCCAATCTTCCTAAAAGATATGACGGTATCTCCATGGCCCATAAGAATGCAATAGAATTCACATGATATTTTAAAAGCAATATGGAAGTAGGTGCTGGGAATGTGAAGATACAAGACTGAGAAATAGATAACGTTTCCTTTAATACAAAACAAAACAAAACAAACAAACAAGCAAAAAACCACTCACCTCTCTGCTTATAGAAATTTTAAAACCAAACCTTTTCCTAAAGGTGATGAGTGGGGTTCTATATGTCCGTTACTACACAAGTAACATAGACAATAAATGAAATACCCTAATACCCTTACACAGCCATATTTTTGATGCTTTTTGTTTTAGATTTGAAGTTTACAGAAATTTTGAGGAACATCTGTTACATATAACAGCTTTTATAGACTAGGAATTTGGTTCAAAAAGAGCAAAGAATCACAACCTCAGTATTTGTCCAAGGGGAACATACATTTTTTACACTTTCAAAAATTAAGCTTTACACTACCTTAGGGAGAGTGTCATGTACTGTTGAAATAATTCTGGAGACTCTGTGAACTATACTGTGATTAAGAAATTCTTGTCTTACCAGAAGGTGGAAAAGGCTGTGAAGATGTAACATATCTGATCTGCAGTCATTTGGTCATGTATAACATATTTCTTGGAAGATATGGCTATGCAACACCAGGAGGGATTTAATAGTCAAGAACCGAAAAAACGTGTCTCATCAGCAAGATGTTGCCATGGGATCTAGATTTTAGGAAGGAGTTTATCTTTCTTTCTCTCACCCTGACCTGAAGACCAACTGTGAAAACTACTAGCATTTTGGACAATAAGGAAAATCAAAAAATGTTCAGGAACCTGTGAAAGAGTTCATTTAGGAAGCACTCTTCTGACTACGAGGAAGATTAGACGCATTAGTGATGTCACAGCCATTTGATCAAGAGTTAACAATTTGAAAGAAAAGTAAATTACATGTTCTGAAGGAATGCATGGCTATCACTAATATTAGATGCATCACTAAAAAACAAAAAAAAAAAAAAGAAGGTTTGCTGGATGATCAAGTAAAGGCTATATTCTTAATTATGATTTGATAGGGTGGATCTAATTTTAGTAATGCAACCTCTATGAAAATAATGCAATCATGGCTTTGGGAGGCCCTGGCCACAGCCTGCAGAGCAGCAACTTGCTGATCAGAGAACTGGTATTTAACAGCATGAATTGAACTACAATCAACAAGGAGCCTGATTTGTGTTCTAAATTGGTGTTTAGCAGCATGATCTGAACTGCAATCAAGGGAGAACTCAGCACATTTTCTAAGGGGAGCAAATGGATAGTTTCCAATCTCATTACACAAAATATTTGTAGCAGTTTAAATTAGATTGGAAGTGATCCCAATTTATTTTTACATGAGATCTTTAGAAAGAGAACTTTTAAAAAATATTACAGAGAAGAACATGTAATATAAAAGATTCCAGTATAATTTTGACTCTAAGAGTGGCCTTTATAATTTTCTACAGTGTAAAAGAAAAAAACAACTGAAACTCTTATATAAGGTTTTTTTTTTTTTTTTTTTTAATCTGTTTTTCCATTGATTTCTGTCATATAATACACTGTAACACCTGCATGTTTTCTTTTCCCCCTACATCTATAATGCTTCCCAGAAAAATTGCAACACATCCTGTTGGTAAGAAAGGTATATTGCCTTGAGGTGTCACAGGTTAGTTTCCTGATGTCACTGCTCAGAGGACTAAATCATACAGAATAAAGTAATAATCCCTAGACAGAAACATTATTACAGAATATGGTGGCCTTACCATGAACTTGATGCACTGTGCATCATCCCAGTTGGCACTATTTTCCCTGTAATTATGTCATCAATCCAATATTATACCCCAAAGCTGATATTTCACAATATTCTCACAACTGAATATTTTAGCAACCACCTCCCATGCTGGTTTTGTACATTTTGTGTTTGTCTCATGTTTTCTTTTTCTCCTAACTCAATCACAGCCAACGGTCAATTTGAAGATCTGGCTACCCGGCCTGTTGCCATACCTTTGCATATTCATGAGTAAAATCTTTCCATATCCACATGGCAAACCTTTCAAACTGTCATAAGGAAGAAATAATCACCTTTTCTTTAAAATCT
This sequence comes from Anas platyrhynchos, assembly GCF_047663525.1. Taxonomy (NCBI): domain Eukaryota; kingdom Metazoa; phylum Chordata; class Aves; order Anseriformes; family Anatidae; genus Anas; species Anas platyrhynchos. The sequence goes on along the minus strand of NC_092598.1, from coordinate 17,224,660 downwards.
AACAAAGGCCACCAGAGCTGTGTTCTTTGTATAATAGTTAACATTGTCACTAGTAATCAATTTATTTTACTGGTAAAGACAGTATTCTCATGACAAGTCAAAGACCTTTGGAAACAGTACATCTGTGCCTGCTATTTAAGCACACACAGACACAAAGAAGCAGAATATATTAGAAACAAAAAATATGTCAGCTTGTATAATGGTCCCATTGTTTGCTCCACCAGAGAGGGATTGTGCCATAACATATGACGCTGAATGTGCTTTTCTTGTTCTCCAGCCTTCATAATAAAGTATTTGATGCAACTACTCTAATCACATGGAGAAGATGCGGATGTTAGTTGTCCTTCCTTTCATTGCTCTCTCTGCTGCCACAAGAAATGTATTTTTATGAATATTACAAAACCCAAAGAGCAAATTGATGGAATCTTGCTTTAATGTGCTGGTTTTAATAGCAAGTGCTTTGATTCACACTTGGTTCAATATGAATCCTCTCTGTCAGAGACAGAAGGCACGTTACCGGAGGGTTCAGTAAATGACACCTGTATTGTGGCTTCTCCATTAAGCTGCTTAGTTTTGTATTGGATAAACTGGTAAAGAAAAGGCAGGGGGACGAGCACACAGGCACAGACCTATGCAAACATACGCAATTTCTCTGTGTGACACTGTAGCTGTATGCAACCCCATGCAGCATCTTCTAATAGATAGTGCCCAAACGTAGATGGGTTTCAAGAGGTGTAGGAAGAGGTAGAGTTGGTCAGTTCCCTCATTTGTAACACTTCATTTCCTCCTGAGCAGGGGAAGTCTGACATGCAACTTCAAACACAAAGAGTGACCTTAAGTAACAAGCGGCACATTGACCCTTAATTATGCAGCACGGACTCCAGAATTATCCAGTGCTAAAACAGCTCATCCAGTTCAATCTTTCCATTCCTTCTCACTCACTTATCAGTGCTTCATAAACAATGGTAAACAAATTCCCAGAAGAGAAGGAAAAGGGCAAGAGTAACTGTGGAGAAGACTATGATTTGTGAAAGGGGCCAGGAGTAGAAGGGAGTCCCAGGGCCACTGCAGCCACACTGCAGCAAGTGCCGTTCTCTGTTGACAGGCAACAAGCTGCTTGACAAGCCTGCCTTGCCTCTCTGCTGCCTGTACACGCTGATGTGCACTGTCATATACTGCTGGGAGGCTGCTAATTTTTCTGCAATTGGAAAAAGGGGTAAGACAAACAGGACAGGGATGCATTCATTTATCGCAGCATAGTTTGCTCTCATACAGCTTTGCGGCACTTCTATTAGAAGCAGCAGCCTCAATTCTAGTCCTACCTACAGCTGCACATTTGGAAGAAGGTCATTTGGAAGAAACATAACGGCTCTTTTCTGCCTGTCTGGGCTTGGAATGAAAGTACAGAGCAGGTAGACACTCTTCTACTTTCCTGTCCTGGACACTCGTTAATTGTACTACGACATACATTTATCTACGGGAGAGTACTGCATGTGGTTAAGTGCACAGTGTTTAGAAAATTCATGTCTTCCATGTTAAATTATCAGGTTTCATACTTTTTTTTTTTTTTTTTCCTTCTGGAAACCAAGCAGACTTTGTGTATGGCTGGGTCAGCTACTGCAGAAAGCCACAGTGCACCACTATCAACTTTATACCAACACCAATTAAATTGAACAGACTAAATATTGCCTGCTGCAGCATGCAGCCACTATGAAACAACCAGAAGTAGAATCAGAGACGCAATTAAAAAGGTCCGTTGAAAGTACCTGTTATTATGCTTCTAGATCCATGTGGCTATTAATGTCTGGCATGAGCAGAAGGGGCCTGCAGAGGTTAGTATAATGGCTGAAGCTCCTCGGGACCCATTAACAACCTCAGCAACCCTTCCCCCCAAGAAACTGGACATTGTAACAGAATTCCTACATCTCAAAAGCCCACTCTATAAACAGAGATGAAATCTGAATATTCAAACCTTCGGCCCTCCTGCTGAGCACAGCTGAGCCTGCTGCAGCTTAACTTCAAAGGCAAGAGAGCCATGAGAAAGGAAGCATGGCCTTACAGTGACTTGACTCAGCACTGGTGCCTGGCGAAGCTATATGACTAGTGTGTGTGCACTATTAAACAGAACTGTAATGTACACAGCAGATCTTTGGCTTTGGAAAAACAGACTCAACATTTGGCTGTTCTCACGCAGGGTCAAATGCACCTAATAATTACTTGACTGTTAATTTGCATTTCAAAAGGCCAAGACAGCTCTGAATACGTTGATGCCATATTATAATTTAGCGTGGATTATGTAACAATTTAAGCCATGCAGCGAGCGTAGGACACAAACTTTGCATATAGTTTTACAGAGGTTACTTTGCCTGAGACCAGATACTCCAGGGCATGGAGCTTTTGAACCCTGGGGCAGGCGGGTGGGACTGGGCAGAGGACAGCTGCCACCCCCATGCGCCTGGTCTGTGGAGGGAAGCCAGGGCTGTCAGCTGCTGCTGGCCAAGAATGGAAATTCTGATTCCTGGGGCACAAGTCAGGCTTGTGCTACGATAGCCAAGACTCTGGTGATTTCTCTGGTGATTTAAAAAAAAATGCTTAGGGATTTGGAGATCCAGCTGCAGTTCCCTGTATTGCTTAATTCTGAATCTGCATCTTCTGCATGCCAACCATGTGCTCAAAGTGGTAGCAATTCAGAGGATGGGCAATCAGTGGTGGGTGCCATTGACTTCATGGTGTTCTGGTTTTCCTCTTCCCCATGCCTTTTTGCCACGAAACAAAAGAATCATTCTCCCAAAATATTTCCCAAAATTGAATGTTTGAAATTTGGACTGCAGTGAAGCAAAACCCTCTTTTTTGGAGTAGGATAAGAAGACACTTATCTTACTGTGGCTTCTGTGATGCCTAGGGACTATATCCAGGGTTTAGCTCCAGCACTGCAAGCAGGTATCTTCAGTGACACCTTAACACACTAAGCCCATCACTACTGAACGCATACAAGGAGCCTGAGGTGCTTCCTGTAAGATCACAGTTTTTTTCCACAGGAGTGACCAGACTGCTCCCACTTAAGCTGGGTGCTGTGCAGAAAAGGACTTGTCCATTCATTAGGACTACCACTTTTACCATTGCAATTGCTGATTTTTGCTAGGACAGTACACAACTTGCAGTGTTTGAGATGAACCACGTAACCACAATCCAGTCAATAGCTAGCATTGCTGACATCCCTGGCAGTGCTATTAAAAGTTGCCACATCTGAGAGTAAGATTGATTTTTTTTTTTCCTCTTTGAAAACACCACCTGAGCTGTAATCTCCTTAGCTTGCATAGTGGATTTACTTGTTGTTTCTTTTATCCTTAATGGGAACATACACATTTATCTTTTGGTCACTTAAAATTTCTGCTCTCCCTCTGAACTCTCAGACTGATTCCTGTTATGTCCTGTTAGCCAACGTTTTCTAATTATCTCTACTGCAAGCCCCATTCTAAAAGATAAAATTATATGAGAATTTGTGCAATCTGCGGCCAAGTATCTCAATATGCCCTTGTCAGGCTATAATAGCATCATTGCCTCTCACTGAGTGTAGTGGATCTCTGAAGTCTAGATGGTAGCAATGGAAATGTGGGCTGGTAACACATGATAGGTCCAATTTTTCACTGTCACTGAAAGCATTTTTATTAAGCAGATACGTTAAAAGTGAAAGGTTTGCAAGAACATGCAGTGTGGTGAGTTGCAGTTGGGAAAACCATCTTAACATTGAAAGCAGGCGCAGGAACCTATCCTCATGGGTATCTTTAAAGAATACAGATCTGTGATTAATCTCACTGGCCATTGTATGTCATATAAATGTCATCAAAAGCCCAGCATGTATCTGGCAGTAAAAATACCTGGTTGTTATTAAATAAAAGTGAGGCAATGATGGAAGTTTTCTATAGTTCAGCACATTGCTTATTTCATGGGTCACTAGTTAGGGACTGGGAGGAGTAGGAGCAGGAAGAAATGTTCATTTCAGACCCCAATTCCAAAAACTTTCAAACCTTAGTCTTATTTAACAGAGGACTAGTATGCATGAATTACGCATGTGCACAGCTATGTGTGCACTCAGGCACTTAAATATTTACTCAGTAAGCTGTCTAGGTGGCATTCAGCATTGTCTCAGTAAATGTTACATACTCACAACTAAACTGAACTAAAATTTCATATGACCAAGACAGATTCCTTAGCAGAGATTAGGTTAATGAAGCAACAGCCCAAAATTTCCAGATCTGACACAAATGGATATAAACAACAAGACTCTGCCTTAATACAAGTGAATACATACTTCTATTTAAAGGTCCTGGGTTGTGCCAAAGATGTGTAGCTGCCTTTTTTTTTTTCTTCTTCTGATTTACTAACCACCCTATTTGTTTATTCTACCAAGATTGAGCACAACAAACTGAGTGACCTTCGAAAAGCTCCGCTCTTTTAACAGATCCGATAATTGCTATCTCTAATGGAACTTTGAAAGCAGTGAATCAAAGAAAATCTTCACCTGTATCTTCTGTCATCTCTGTCCTGAAGAGACACTTCCTCATTGTGTCCATAACACTTACTAAGACTTAACTAAGACAGTGAGGAGGAAAAAAAAGTGGCTGGAAAGATATTAATGAGATTGCTACTACATAATTTATAGAGAAGCCAAAGTAGCTTTAGTTTTCGAGCTGATTAGTTACTGACATCGTGGTTTTGAGATGGTTAATACAGTTGTATTATGCTCAACCAGACACTATTTGTGCAATGAGAGATTAAATATTTATTTTAATTACTACCTATAAAATAAATTTGTTCTGAAGGTGCTGTTAGTGCATTTACAAAGCATGTTTGTAGCTCAGCTGATTAAAAATTTGTAGTTAAGCAGATTAACAATTTATCATAGTACTTTCTAATTCGGAAATATATATATATATATATAAATATATATATATATATATATTTTTTTTTTTTTTGGTAATGCTAGCAGATGAGGAAAGTACTGAATTGGTATAGAGAAAAGGTATTCTGATCGATCAATCCCTCAATGGACTCCATTAAATAAGGGATGGGTCTTGTGCTGATGAGAAGCCTGTCCTGCCACTGACCAGGCTGGTGTACACACAAGTCTGATATACTATTCTATGCCTGCTGGTCTTGTGTGGATTTTCTACACAGGGTGAATTTTGTATTCCATTAATACCCAGAAGACTCAGATGCAGAGGATATCAGTGCAGTACATCAGGATCCAAAATTTCCAGTCTGTCATTAAAGATCCATTTTTTGCAGAGTGAAGGAATGAAGTTCAACTCTGTTCACTTATTCCTGTGAAGGTATATTGGTTTTATATTCCCTGACTTTTTCAATGTGAAGCAATGTTCTTTTAATAAGTTACCACAAAAGCTAGGTGTTTCATTAGAGGAAAGAGGGAAAAATAACTTTTTTCAGTATGTACAAATTAATTTGTTCAAATATTTTCATTAGATGAAGACATTGGAAAAGCTTGTGATTGCAGGTGAGCAACATCTAGGCACCTCTCATGATATCATTTCAGGATATTTCAAATATCTATTTTAAAAGTATATTTCATTTGAATTGCAATGATAAATATTTCCATGTCAAAAGGGACAAAGATTGTATTGTAAGGAATAAATATAATGTTTTACTTCTATTCTCTGCCTTTAAAGATCATGTAACTTAAAAAATGGAAAACAAAATTCCTCAAAAACTCTAAGAGCTCTAAGATTTAGTTACATTTTGTGTGAAACCAGTCAAAGATGTTATCTATTACAGATTCATTCAAAAACTTTCTCTTAGTCATGGTCGATTACAACGTAAGTCCAGACACACCTACACCCTGAAGGCAGAGTGAGAACTCATGAACACATGCAAATGCAGAACATCGCCAACTGTTCTCTGCAGAGGGTTTTGTTTTCAAAGTACATGAAAATATGTTGCAGAACAGTTAAAACCACTACGAGATATCCTTTTGCACGGTATGAAAAGGTGCCTCTATAGCCTCATCTACCTGTTTTTAGGGAGAAAATCTCTCTATTACATGACTTGGAGTCAGTTCTAAATAGAGCTATCATTTTAGCTTAGCTGAAACTAATGTTTGCTATTAGGCACATGTTAGCTTAAGATTTCATGATCAGTTCCTACCAAATCATAGACTACTAGTTTTGATGAGGAGTACAAGTTGCATTAAAAATAAAGGATAATTCCTTTTAGCATTATTTCCTATTTGAAAAGGAAAGAAGGAAACTGACAATCAAAGTAAGCCTGTAATATTTCACTTGCTCTAAGAAACTGAACTATTCTGATACAAAAAGATGAATTATTAACTTCTGTGTATCAGCATCAAAGTAAAGACTGTCTATGGAAAATAAGCCTTTTCCATTTGGATTGTGCTGATAACGTTTATTTTTCTCTTTCCATCTGGAAACCCTGTGGGTATCATGAGAATTGTAGCGAAGCTGATTGGGGTCATGTGTGAGGGCACTGGGATCACAGCCAATGTCACGTCCAGACTCCTGCAGCTTCAAGAGCTCCCAGAGAGAGTGTAAGTACAAATCTGTGGCATATTGGGAAACGAGGGTGGTAACAACTGAGGTCAGTGGCCAGAGTGTTTCAAATAGTCTTGGGAGCAGTGATCAGTTCTTAACCTGCAGCAGATACAATGAATGGAGTTTCAATAAAGAGTGGTGGTGTATGTGCAGGAATGATGCTCTAGTCCTGTTACTTTATAAAATTTGGATACAATCATGGAAATACATGAAGTTTACAAACTGCATGTAGAGAGCTTTCTGTCCTCACCTAGCGAAGCAATTAGAACAGCAGATCTCTTGCTTGCTATTTACTTGTTTAGTAGCATTACCAAGAAGAAAATTAGAAGACAACAAAATCAGTGTTTAAACCATAGCAAGATGGGTTTTTCCAGTCCTTCAAAGAGAGACAAAAGTGATGAAAAAGTATAGCAGTAGGAGTTTCCTCACACTGTTCTTGCAATGCCTCTCTGAAAATGATGTGGAAAATGTGCCAACTGTCTATATTTCATGTCATAAAACATGAGTTGATTTGCCTCATATAAAATTTTATGTTGTAGAGGAACTGTGGAGCATTGTCTCAATTTAGCAAAGAAGGCAGTGAACCACAGAGCTCAAATGTGCTGCTCAAAGTCACACTGCAAATGGGTGAAAGCGAGGACCCAGTCTCTGCTCTAGCAACGCATGGCTATCTTGTTAAAAAGCCTAGTACATGGGCACTGGCACAGTAATTGTGGAGACAACAATATTCATTAACTTCAGGCTGCAATGCATCTTAACTGAAGTTAGCAAAGAACTTTGAGAGGCATCCTGACCTATCCAGAACCACCATCAAAAACCTATGAGGAGAAAATAATGCTGCTAGGCTGAACGTCAGGGCTTTGAACACAAAACCCTAACTGCCCTCAGCTACAGGCTGACAAATCCCTCTATGGCACACACTGAAGCCAAGACATGTCTTTGCCAAGCAGTGTCAAACTCCAATGCCTCCACACGTCAGCCCAAGGGCAGTCAGTGGCCCGTTGAGGTAGGCTGGCTAGAGGAGAGCAGGAATGAGGTGTTCAGAGCTGACATGCTGCAGAGTGGATTCTTGGATTCTTGTTCTTCTGCAGGAACCAATCCTGCTCCCCCCCCCCCCCCCACACACACATTGAAGAGTCAGTTCATACAGTGCCGTGATAGGAGGACTACAGCATGAAAATCCAAAGCTCCTCCCAGAAACAGACTTTTCATCACCAAGCTCAGTACATTCTCCTTCTTGGTCACACTTTATGAATTGTGAGACAGGAGGGAAGAAACTAAAGTCCTCCATTCATTTCTTTCCTCTCAGTACATCTAACAACATGTGCTCCTCAGGGACGCCAGGCCTGTGAATCCTACCAAGCTTAGTTATGAGACACATTGAAGTGCACAGCTCAGCCAAGATGACAGCTGCCATAGACACATGAAACTGCACTCATTGTAGCTTTATGAACCAAACCTTAGGTACATACAGTATATTGAATGCCTAATTATAGAGGTGGAATTAGGGGGAGATTTAGCCACCTCTCCTTTACTTTTTTCGATCTAGTACTATGTTCCATTAGCAACAATTAAGCCAATAGTTAAATACACCAAACTTCTCCATTGTATTGGCTGCAGACAACCAGAGGTTCGTTAATCAAGAGGGAGGAGCGGCTGAAGGAGCTGGGCTTGTTCAGCCTGGAGAGGAGGAGGCTCAGGGGCGACCTTATTGCTCTCTACAGATACCTTAAAGGAGGCTGTAGTGAGGTGGGGGTTGGCCTGTTCTCCCACGTGCCTGGTGACAGGACGAGGGGGAATGGGCTTAAGTTGCGCCAGGGGAGTTTTAGGTTAGATGTTAGGAAGAACTTCTTTACCGAAAGGGTTGTTAGACACTGGAACGGGCTGCCCAGGGAGGTGGTGGAGTCACCATCCCTGGAAGTCTTTAAAAGACATTTAGATGTAGAGCTTAGGGATATGGTTTAGTGGGGACTGTTAGCGTTAGGTCAGAGGTTGGACTCGATGATCTTGAGGTCTCTTCCAACCTAGAAATTCTGTGATTCTGTGAAATGAGTGGGTGCATCATCCTGCAGGAGGACAAATGTTTCTGTTGAAAACATTTTGATAGCTTCAATCGACTTTACAACTTTTTGTGCAGACAAAAGTGAATTCTCTAGGATAAGGAGCCTGACTGACTGCTATCATCTCCAAGAGGTGAGATCTCTACACAAAGACCAACCAAAGATGAAACTATTTATATTCCCAAAGAGATGAATATTTTCATGAGATGTATGTTAGCATGGGATGCATTAGGTAATTTGCTCTAACTCAGACCCAGCCCTGAAATTAGTCAGTGCTCTTACTTTGCTCTTTCAAAACACCTGTTATGTGATTAAATGGGTTGACACTTAGTTTTGTTTTTCTCTCTCTCTCTATGTATATATATATATGTGTGTGTGTGTATATATATATGTTTGGGAGAAGGGAATAGGTCAGCATCTGTGTTTCAGACTACCATTTCTACTTTTCACCTCCTGCAATATGCAAGCTTCTGAAAGAACAGATCATGCTCAGTTTTCAACCCAGATTATCAGCAAAACCACACAGTTACACCTCATTGCTTCAAGAGTAGATGCAACGTCTTATAGAGAGAAGTCCAGTATCCTATTATTCAAAGCCAGAGTGAGTGTTCTTAATCAGTTTGTAAATTACAGTAAAAATCAATAGACAGCTTTCAGAAAAAAAAGTTTATCTTATGTTAGTGTATTAAACTATTTCTAGGCTTTAAATTGTGCATGGGTTGTGAAACCACAAACGCATTTTATAGGTTAAAAAATTCCTTACAATTTTTTCATGATTTCTTTTTAATAAATCATAGTCTTTTTAATAAATCATAGTCTAGTTCAAGTATTTTCTTACCCACTTGTTTTGTATATAAAAATAAGACAGCTGGCAAACAGAGCATGTAAATTTTAGTTTGTAGCCCAATTTCTAGTATGTGAAAGCAGATTCTGACAATAGTACCAGAGACTTGAAATTGAGCATGGATACCTACACATGAATTGGTACCAGATCAGTATTTTTTTCCCCATTTGTTCATTTGCTAGACTCAATTTGATATACATGGCAAAATCTCAGAAATGACAAGGGCGAAAACATTTTTCATACACGCAAACCAACTATCCAACCTCAGCCTACTAGGAAATGTGGTTGCAAAAATGTTGTGAGCTCCAATAACTTAGTAATCCCATAAAACAGAGCAGCAATTCTGCTGCCAGATTTTACTAATTCTAGAACCAAGAAAAAATATTTGAACCAATTTGTTAAAAGTGGATCCAGTTCTTCCAGCTTAAGTGGGTAAGATAATAGTAATAGTATAATTTATCAGTATAATTTATCAGGTGCATTTCATGTGGATGCAAGCTTCTGACTTCAACACCTGTGTTTGGTCTATCTGTGGAATGCATCCCATAGTTATAAGAGATCTTACTGCAGATTATAGGAAGTGCCTGATTTATTCTTCCAGGGGAGCACATGAACTTCTGTGCTTCTAATGATGGGGAAAAAAAAAAATTGAAAGATCAAATCAAATCAAAAAAATGAAGAAAGAAAGACATGCCTCTGAGGAGAGAAGGTCCAAATAATCTTGCATTTGAATGAAACTTCCCAGTAAAAATATTTTAGTCCACTGCTATTAGAAGTTATTAGAACTGAGATAATGAATCCAGTAAAACACTGCTGCCTACGGCACCAAGAAGTCCATGGAGCACCATGAAAGCTGCTGGAAACCGGCTGCTGTAGGCAAGGTCTGTACCACCACTGGAGCTTGGCTACAACAGAGGCATGCATTGGTTTTCCTGCGCTGGACAAGCATACCCAAGACTGGGGTGCCAGTTGCAACCACTGCAGGAAAGGAAAGCCAGTATCCATGCTGTTTGAAAATGTCTATTTCCACACAAGAAACCTGCAAAATACATTTATATTCAGGAGCTGCAGATATCCTATGTTATCAACTGACTTCTTTTGCACCTTTAAGCTGCCCTTTTCTATTCCAAGTTTTTTTTCCTCCCCTCAGTTCTTTCCCACCTCCTGCTCCCTCTCCCCCAGTTAATATGTTGCATCTTATTTCATGCTGTGACACTATTAGTGGAACCTAATCTCCTTGCTGAAGTAGACTATTAGTGTTGGTTGGGGCCACTTATGAGGTCATACACTCACACAGCACTTATCTGAAGTAAATGCCTTGTAACTAATCAGGAGAAGGTAATGTGCCGTCACCTTGCCCACAGATCCCCAGCACCCAAATTCCACTCATTTACAGTGAGACAAACCCTGAGCAGCCCAAGCTTTGGTGTTTTTTTTTTGTTGTTTTGTTTTTACATGACAGAAGCCGTAGCCCTTAAGTGACTAGGATGGAATGAGAAGGGAATAAACAATTAGACAGGGCTGCTGGAACAAATCCTCCTGTTTCATTTTTCTTCTTCACTTGTCTCAGCGGGAGTAGTTTTACCTCCTATTGACACCCATTGTGCTCTTGGCTGCTTGCTATGATGCAGCTGTTTTTTTAATGCCTATCAACCCTCTGCCTTTTTACGACACAAAGGTGACTTGTTAATACAAATGTTGTTGAAACCTTAATAACAATGAGCCCCAGTTTTGATCAATGATATTGCACCTTGGCAGGGAATGTATCAATGCTTATGGATTCATTTAAAAGTCATCTGCGCTGGGTTGCTGTTTTCTTATTTTATAAATCTACACATAAGAAATATGCCCGCAGTGTTAGACTGACATTTCTAACTCTACTGGGTGCAGTAATACAGTATTATAGTTCTACTGTTTCCTGTGATACCTAGTTACTCTCTTATCTACCATCTGCTCCAGAGACTACATTTAAACAGAAACTCACTCCACCAATGAAAACCTCAAACCCCAATTACATTCAGTCCTCTTAAAAAGGTACATTGATTCACCTGTTCTTCTCCAAAGGTGCTCCCAAGGCAGTACAAAAAACCACATGATTCTCAGTGTCCTTTGTTCTGTTATCAAACCCTCAGACCAAACAAAATGTTGTCACCACCCAAGCCCCAGCTGAACTGTCACTGCATTTACTAAGCAGTGTGATAATGCCATTTCAGAAAGGACATTATCCATCAAAGTTGCGTATGGGAATGGTCACACCTCAAAAGGCCATTGTGCTCTAGAGAAAATTACAGTCATCAAAAGTGAGACTGTTTTTTCTTTACGTTATGGCATCATTACATGGATGTTGGTCTACTCACAGCAACAGAGGTATGCTAGTGCAATGTGATATTAGGTGACAAGCAGATCAGGAATAAAGAAATTTAGTCAAGAGACCCATGTACGTAAATGACAGTAGTGTGCATAATCCCTAGAAGACTGCCATTTTCAGATGGGAAATCAGCCTGAGCAAACTTTGTTCCTCAAATATTATTAGTTCTTGATTACGATATTCTACGGCATTTCCTACTTCATCCATTAAGCCAGAGACACTGGCATTGGACAATACAGGGATTGGTTTGCCCAAGAGAATAAAATCGTTTGGTGTTCAAAACATAAAAGCTGAATCATTCAGAAAGTGAGCTACACAGCTATTGTAATTCGAAGTAGTGAACTATGTAACACAGCTGCTTTATGCTTTGAAAACTATTTCCAGTGTTCCAGTGTCATATATTCTTCACTACAGATCATTACCCTTGCATTAAACTAATCAACATTACAAATTTAAGTTAATCTAGCAAACAGACTGTTTCTTATTATAAAATTATTAGGTTGTATTACACTGTTTTAAAAATCCGCATAGGGATTAGCTGGAATTGACAAGTGACAACCACAAAAGCAGGAATAGCTTCTAATACCTGATTTAGAAGTAGAAGTTTTTAGATTTTGTACCTCTGTATTGTTAACAATAGGGTCTTTTTTGGACCTTTGGTTTATGCCAGGACTGTGAGTCACTGAATATTTTATGGTGTTCAATGAACTACAGTATGAGTCATTCATCAGTTTTCAAGTATTTTTGGAATTGTGTTATTTTGCTTAAAATTGCAGAAAATCAAATAGCAGAAGTGATAAAAAATGCAGCATTGTAGACTTAATAAGATCATGTGATGGAATCAGAGCATATATACATCAGCAGAAAAATTAATTTAAGCAAAAATTAGGTCTCAAAAGGAAACAAGGGATTCAACAATGAATTGTTAGAGCGTTATTGTATTCTGAGCAGGATCCATTTTACTGGAGCTAGTTATAGTTGCCAAAAAGTTCTTGCCTCAGATGCAGTCCGTGCTTACAATACTTATTTCCATACTCTGCTGCAGCCTACCATTTCTACAACATCCTGCAGACATTCATGATTTTTATGACTACTAACTGATTAAGAGCTCGATCATAGGAACATCAGATACCATACAAAATGCACGATTCAAAGCTAATTAAAGTTGGTGAAGTCAGCAAAGAAAAAAAATCAGCTTGGAAAGAGTCAGTCCTACTATAGATTAGGATAGAGAGAACTACTGCCTAGTGCTAAAGAGTGCTTATTCCTAGATTCATCTAGATTTATTTTTTTTGTCCTTTTTGGTTTGTTTTAAAGAAAGTTTAAAGCTACTATATATCATAAACAAGAGCTTCAGCATAAGGATCTGAATCATCAACATCACTGGAAGACAGGGAAAATAAATGCTTTATACAAGTCACATGAAGAGCAGTGGCAGAGCTCAGAGCTCACAACCTTGTGTTTATGATGACCATCCAACACTGCTTTTCACAAAGGTTCAAGCTAAATGACATTTAGTCATGGTTCTCTTAAGCAGACATCAGTTTTGGCTTTTAAGAAAGGCTGAACTAAAGCCATTTGGATTGGAGAAATAATGGAAAGGATTGTGTCAAAATCTGGAAGTTTTTCCTCTATTGAGAGCCAATGTTCTTGTGTCACAAGACTTTGCCTGAAAGAGAAAGTTTTCTCAGATGCATGACTGTGTTGACACTCTTATTCTTGATCGAGAGTGGCTTTTCATTTTTATTTTTTTTAAACCCCTTACTAAGCAGTATAAACTATGTCAAATAAGAAAGAGCTCATGGGGCTTTTTTGGATAGAACTAACAAATCTACACTTTAGTGAATTCTGAACAAACCTCCCCTGAATACACAAGATCTTACAGAGTAAGAAGTTCACCAATTCTCAAATTAAAGCTTGGTCATTTGGATATCACCTGCAATGGGAGCAAAAGATAACAATCAAGCTAATTGCAATGTCCTTCACTGTTATCAAACAGTGATGGGGAGAGGGAACTGCTTTTTCTAACTTCAAACTATGGCAGAGACAGTAACTTACATCCAGCTTTTCCAAAAGGATTTCAATACCTTTTTCTATTGCATATCACCAAATCAGCTACTAATGAAGGGTGTCATGCAAGTGATGAACATCTCTCTGTCCATACAATTATTAAGAGAGCTGCATACAGACTAAAGCCTTCAGAAACTCAGAGCTCAAGAGACTTGCCACAGCTTTTAGTCCAAAACTGTCCTAAGACAATAGGTATTATTAACACCAGAAAGATTATTTATTTATTTATTTAAAATAAAATACTTGGTCAGAATACTATGACTTGTCAAAGCCAAAGAAGAATAGGTCCTCAGTTCAAATGAGACAAGGTTAGGGTCAAATATTCTAGTGGTAATGGAAGGTGTTCAAAGCAGAGAACCATTCAATGTAGAATGTCTCTGTGTCTTCATTGACCTGATAAGACTGTATACAACAAGGTGTAAATCAAGTGTATTTGTAAGTAAATGGTAACATGACAATAATTATACTAATTTTTATGAAAAATTCTCTAAGAACTCTAATTGTCTTGACACAGAAACATTGTCTTTGGAAAAAAATCTCACACAGCTTCAGTATTATTGCATTTAACTGAAGATACTGAGGGAAAGGGTTTGTCTGTCACTAGAAAATCTGCAATAGTTAAGATTGTTGCTTGGACTTCAAACTCCTTCCTGTCATGCATGAATGACAGGTGACAGTTGCAGTAGTTCTGTTCTCCTTTTTTGGAAAATTTGAATTGTGCTCCCCCAGAGAAAGAGCTGGCTGCCCACCCACATTCACAGCTACAATAAGTAGGCCTTCTACAAGCTTCCTTACCACAGTTCTTGTTTGGAGGTAATTCTCCCATTTTAAGTTTTAGAAAAATGGCTGCTTAAAAATCAAGAGGCTAACAATAAAGGGTGGGGGGAGTACTGCTTCTAGTGCTACTAAATCGATAGACAGCATGCATTCAATAGGTTTTTATCAAATGGTAAAAAAAAAGAAAAAAGTTATCATGCAAAGACAAAGCATATATCTTTTGTTAACAGTTTTAGAAGAAAGGTTGCCTAGATTTTTGCTGACATTTTTTTCTCCGAGCGAATCTAACAAAACATTCTCTATTCTGTTACAGCATTTATCTCAGTTGGTCTAGTACATCCTGCAGTCATATCACTCACGCTTGTTTCAGGTATGGGTAACTTTTCCATTAATTATATTCCAAGCACATGTATACATATCAGAGCTGTTGGGATGTCTATTTCTATTAGTTTAACAAGCCCTGGTATTAATGAGATTGCTCTATAATTGAACCTTTTCATGGGTCCCTTGGTGATGAAATTATGCTAATCTGAATTTGCAACCACAAGGCATCCATCATACTTGATCAAATAGTAAACATCAACAGTGATATGCTAGGAGTGTAAATGTGCTGTTAATTATTACAGAAATGAACAAACCCCATTATTTCATCTTTATATTTGTGTGACTTAATAGGATTGGTGAAGACAGAGTGTATCAGACTTCCACTATGTGGCAGCATGGTCCACTTAACAGAGCTTGTAAATATTGTGATATCTCAAAGGCCTAATACACTCTGCGTGCATAAGAGAGAAAAGAACTTAGATATATTTCATCTGCTGTGAGTCACTGTTGTGGGAAACAGAGATACTGATCAGTTACATACCTCTAAAAGAGAAAAAGCATCTGATTTTGCAACTGCTATAATTGTTCACTTCTAAATGTGTGGTTTGTGGATCACCAAGGGTTTTAACTGAGGAACATATATCTCAGAATATCTGCTGTGGGATGATTTATATCAACTTCAAAAAAAAATAATGTTTGTAAGCTTAAGCACATAAGATCTTGTGTACTTACATTTGCAAAAACAGATGGAGTTGCAGAGTGCCTCTGTTCCTGCAGGCATCGCTTACCACCTATGGTCACAGCACACTGAAGAAAAGAAAAAATATCAGGCTATATCATGAATGACAAGAGCAAGAACAGAGCTGTCACAGTGCAGGCATCCAGATTACTATATTTTTTGGACATGGTTTTTATTAGATGCACTGTATTTTATAACTGAGCAACTACTGAATTTCAATGCAAGTTGCTTCTATTGTTTCTTTACTACATACAGAGGTGGACAGAAAATAAAAGATGCCAATACTTGTATTTTGTGTGGCAGCATTTTAGTTCTATAAATCACACCCCCAGTGTGTATTTAGTGCCCAGAGTATTTGTCTACAACCATTGTGCTGCAGAAAAAATATATTAATACAGAGATCCTAGGGTTATCTTGAGCAACAAATATACTTCAATAATGTTAAATACATTGGTGCCAGCTGTTAGGGGCCAGTATATAAAAAACAAACATGATCATTTTATCTTTTTGAATATACTTCACTATTTTGTATATAATTGAGTTTGTTGTGGTAACGATACTAATTCTAGCTTTTAACCACATTTGACTCATGTTTTGCCTTTGCTTTTTCAATATTTAATACAAGTATTTTAACCCAATTTGTGGAAAATGTCCTTTGTAAGCCATCAAACCATGCATTCAATTAACACAAAAATATAGGGATAAATATTCTGCCTTTTCACTATCCATACCATAGAAGAATCATATAATTCAACGAAGGAGTATTCAAAAATGTATTCAATAATTTCCAGACGTAGTTCAAAGTTAGTTCCCAGGACTGATGCAGCCATGGGGCAAAGCAGTATATGGGACTACATATTATTCACTCCAAGCTGATTCTACTGCCACTAAAATCAAGATAAAGTTCCTTCTGGCAGGGCCTATTCCAGTATTTACATTGTCCCTGCAAGAAAGTGGACTACAAAACCTTAGGTTGAGTTAACAAATAAACACACACACAAAAATCAACTATTAGGACAGCTTAGTAGATTTCCAGAAACATTCTCATGGGGTTTCTACTCTTAACACAGTTATTTTAAAATGTTCCCATTTTAAAACTTAAGTCTCAACTCTTTTATATAGATGATGACATTGAAACAAGATGAAAGAGAGTGCACTGCCCCTCTGAGCTCCCAGGCTTATCGTGTATTTATCGACATTCTGTTAATGGCATTTTGCAGCCCCAAGACAGTTTGCCCCAACTTACCTTTATTAAAACTGAATTATTTTGGTATGTATAACAACCATGGTCAGAGTTTCATAATATAGAAACAATACATCAAGAAGTGCAAAAACATATTTAGTCTTGCCATTTCTTCCCTTTTCAACATTTGTCAGAGGAAGCACACAGGGGACTCCTCTCCAGAAAGTGCTGTGTTCTGTTGCTGCCTACTTCAGCTAAACAATATTCAACGAATAGAGCTACCAGAATGTGGCTAAAGCAGACTCTTTTTCTGTACACAGCAGAGCATAGCAGGAATTTACCCAGGCATTTTTTTAAATTAAGAATTGCAAGAGAACATAATTAAAAATACCAAGTAACTTATGCTGGCTATGAAAAAAGTGAAAACTGTCTCTCTCAAGGGTGTTGTACTTCTTTTGTTTTAGCCTCACTGACACCGTACAAGTCAGATGCTGGACCTGATTCTCACCTTACTTAAACTGCCACCAGCGCTCATTTCAGCAGCCTGACTTATTCCAGTTTTAAGCAAGACTAGTGTCAGGGAATTTATTTTTAAGATATTGTTTCCATCCTTCCTTTTTCTTGTTTTAGACAGCATTGCCTAATGTGGTTTCTCTCAGAAGTGCTTTTGTAACTGTCTCCTGCTGAATCAGCAGCCCCTCATACTGGTGGTATCCATGCCAGCTAGATCAGGTTCGCTCTGCTCTGTGCAACCAGCCTTAAACCACACAGAGAAATCCTGTGATTCAGCTGTTAGGAGATCAAAATGTCAAGCGACCTTGAAAATTAGGGTGAGGAGGAGCAAGGTATTCACATCTAGCAAAAAACTAAACAACAAACAAACAAAATAAAACAAGAAACAAAAAATAAAACCAATTCAGGTTTATGTGACTTTACGAATTTGACCATGAAAAGGGTTTACATTTCCTTTGTAGGACCCACAGCTGAGGATCACTGGCATTTACAGTGGCAGACACTGTTCCTAGATGCCTCCCTGAGTCTGCAAAGCCTTACAGTGAAATCAGTAGGCCTTCACACAGAATATTCCTGCCTTCTAGCAAGCTAATGGCGAAATTACTCTAGTGAAAATGGCACTGAAGCAACTAAGAAAATCCATCCTGCAAGCGTGATGACTCTCCACACAAAAATCATGTGCTCGCAGCCCTTTCTCAACTCTTCTTGAGCACAAATACATAGCTTTAAATTTACAGCCTCAGTGAAACATTTCAATCAACTGCACAACATATGCCAAATGCTGTATGAGAACACTCTTGGCTGGTGTTGAACCATGCCATTTTTAAATATTCCTGTTCTGCTCTTGACGTTTTCAGTGCTAGACAACCCGTGTAATCAGTACTCATTGGATCCCATTTGAAAACCTAAATTTTGTATCACCTGACCTTGTCTAATTCCAGTTTCCAGTTACTGAATTTGATTGTTATTTGTTTCTAGATTGAAGATTCCCTTCTCAGTACAGACATCTAATTCTCTAGATCTGTCAGGTAAACTAGAGTAACAACATGTTATCTTAAGTACCATATGATACAAATGCATGGGGTAGCTTTACTCAAAGACAGAAGATTATTGAACTTTCCTATCTTTATTTATAATTATATTCAGTTTTATTATTTCCACTAAATGAGGTTCTTATGTTCTCATCACTTTAAAAAATAAGATTTTGAATTGTTCTAACAGTTCCCAGTTTGTAGTCATCAGAGATCTATCCTTTCTTTAGTCATATCTCTATATAATTTTTAGTAATTATTTTCACCTTCTCTCCAAACAACAGTAACAAACCAAACCTTTAATCCTATTGCTTCCTTGCCAATGATTTCTAAGTATTTATTAAGTATTTCTAAGTATTTAAGTATACAATCTTTATTATTAGAACAGTAATAAGTAATTATTAGGGTAATTAGTAATTATCATTGTGCTAATAATAGACACTATGCAAGTTTCTAAACTTGATAATATATTTATTTCCATTACACATTCTAGCCAGGTGCTTGATTACCTGCTTGGTTCTCCTGTTTATAGGAAGACAACTATCAATCTCTATCACAAGATTCTTCTGAAGTAACACTGATCCTTTTCTATGTGAGACCATATATATCCAAATCATGAATGACAGTAAAACAAACCCCATAAAGCAGAAATCGGCTGCAATCCTCCTCCTTTTCATCCATTCATACTTTCCTAAATAACTTATTATCTGCTGTTCTAATTTCCCAGTCATGCAAGTCTTCCCACTAGAGTTCAGTATCAACTTCGGTCAAATTTATTATTATCAACCAATTACAATCCTTAATTGTTTATTAGAAATTCACAATTGTTTCTTATCTATGTACTCAATATTGCATAATAACGTGTAACTGACTCTTAATCAGTTTCCCTGCTGACAAACGCATTAATTTGAATGTAATTTAAGAATGAGTATATTACATGATATTGCTTGTTTCAAGTGCATTTCTATCTCAATAATTTCTCTTGTGTCAAGGGTATCCTTTTATACATTTGAAATCATTACAGTCCTGATCCTTTCTTGGCTGGTAGTTTCAAAACCAAGCAAACTAACAAACCAGTAATCCCAAAGTACAACTAGTAAACCAAGCACTGGAGTTGAAGACCAACTAAGGTTAAGTAATTAGTATAGATTTTCCAAAATTCTTATCATTCAGAAACTCCCATTCTGAAACTTAAAGATCAAAATTATCATCTCTATTAGTATTCTAACTAATTTATCTCATAAAACTCAAGATCTGTTAGAATGTCAAAACACTTCTATGCAGATTGGAAGCTTTCAAATGAATTTATAGGAGTTATACACCACCCAAAATGATTAACGTAATTTACCAGATAATCACAGTTATGGAGGTGTTAGTTGGAAACACTGGAGGTCAGTCTGTCAAACATCCGACACAGGCAGGTTTGCCTGTCAACACTAGAACAGCCATGTCTTTCTTTAGCTACCCTGAAAACCTGCATGGATGGAGATTCCACAACACGTCTGGGTAACCCGTTCCAGTGACTTAACCATATTGAGAGCATCATTGTGCACAATAACATAACTATGGATTCAGAGCAACATATTTTAAGGATCAAAAGTGTCAGAGATTTTCAGGTGTCCTTAAAAACTGAATGTCCACCTTATTTAGGTATGGATGAGTAGATCTTACAGTTAAGACCGCTGCAAGAATTTGGTCCATGTCAACCTATAAAATTAATTTCTCTCACAGTCCATATGACACTTTCAGGTCCCTTCAGATGCAAGTAGCTTGTTTCACTCATTAGGAGGAAAAAGAAAAGGTGTTGCTCCCATGAAAAATCAGTTTGTATTTTGGTATGAGAAAACAGGTATCAGGGTACTGCACTACACTGCAGAGTAACTATAAGCTGAACTTTTAAAGAATTCAGAGTTCATTGGTTAACCATTCCAAAACTCCTGAAGAACACTTTTGCAGCCTTCCTAATATCTTGTGCCTGTCAATACCTGTCACCCATCTTTTCCTGGATAAATATGTCTCAATCAGTACAACTGAGATAAATGAAATGCCTGTGGATATACACATGCATTAAATAGGTTTGCATGCTCAGAATCGCTAAAGCATGAGAGAATTAGCCAACCAGAATAAAGCACAGAAATAGAAATCTTACATGAAGGGTCGATGTCATTGTTTCAGTGATACCCCAAGGGGAAAGGGTCTAAAATTCTGGCTGAAAAATTTAGAAGGCAGTCTCTCAGAGAACATATATATGCATACACATATATCATAATCCTCTCCCTCCACCTGCTGTCCACTCCTCCATTGATGCAGCCCAGGACTTAGTTGGCCTTCAAGTGCACGCTGCTGGTTCATGTCAAACATTTGTCCACCAGAACCCCCAAGTCCATCTCTGCACAGCTGCTCTCAATGAGTTCTCCCAGTACATGTTCAGGGATTGCCCCAGACAGGTGCAGCACCTTACACTTGGCCTTGTTAAATCTCATTAGGTTCACGTGGGCCCAGTTTTCTAGCATGTCCTGGTCCTTTTGGATGGCATCCCTTCCTTCTGGTGTACTGACTGCAGCACTCAGCTTAGCATCATCTGCAAACTTGCTGAGGGTGTACTTGATCCCACTATGTTATTGACAAAGATATTAAACGGTACCAGCCAGTACTCAGTACAATCAGTACTGTCTTCTCCATGTCTGTTGTTCTCAGTTCTCCCTTCTTTTTTATTAGCAGGGGTACACTCTCCTCAGCCTTTTTGTTCTGGCCAATGTACCTATATAGAAACCCTCCTTATTTTTTGCATCTCTTGCCAGCTTTGTTCAGTTTTGTATGCATGTTGTGGGTGACTAACCCCACAATATGGTGTTCTATAGTGGAAAGCTACAACTTCTCTCTACTGAGGAGGAGCAACCTGAAGATGACACATGGAACACAGCTCAGTAAAGCAATCAATGACAGTCAAAATCTTGGTGCTTACAAAATGTCAGTACAGCACCTGCTGACTCTGGAGGCTGCCAAATTCAGGTATTCCCCCAAAGGAAGATTTCCAAGTTCAAAACCTCAGTCCTAATTATATGTAGTGGGTGAAAATCCACGTCAGAAAGCTAAGATAAGCTGAAAAGAGCCCAAAGGCTTTGTGGAAGGAGGCTTTAGAATTGGAAGTGGCTGTGAGAAAGCAGCTTAGTGTTTGGGGAGTACCAGGTGGCTTTGGAGTTGGACGAGAATAAGAAGCGGGGACTGAGGAACACCAGGAGAAACTGAGGTTGCCACATGACACCTTCCTGCCCTAGCAGAGCACCCTAAATAGTTTTCAGAGTGGAAATATCCTCAAGATTAGTATAAATACATCTACCTCTTTCCCACACTAGACCATCTCCTTTAATGCCTTGCTTAGCATAATTCTGCTAGGCAGCAGCCTGCAGTTTTCAACACTCATGCATAGTTCTCGCTACGCTAATAACTGTATCCAGTAACATTTATACTCTTGGCAAAAAGTCAGCACTGAGCAACATGCTACAGGTACTCAAGCATTTACAGCCCTTTTTAAAGAACTTGCTCTCTAATCTGCAGACCATCCTGATCTGTGACACTTCTAACCTGTTCAGAATTGAACCATTTCTTATGTTTATTCCCTTCACCACTTCACTCACATTGTTTGCCTTTCTGGGTGCACCCAACATTTTAAAACTTTTCCTGCAATCATTTCTTGAGATGACTTCTACAGTAAAATGCTCCATGGTCGCATATTGAATAAGACCAGTGCCAGCTACTGCCCTGCAAAGAGGCGGACATGCAAATGTGGTAATATGCAGGGAAAATGGTTAATATTGGCAATGAATCAGATAACTCTTGGCTCTGTCCTTTGAAATAAACTAGTTTTAGTGAATGAATCATTGCATAGTTTTAAAAATTAGTTAACTTCTTTGCTTCCTTCACCTTTGTTTCCATCTTCCCTACTGGAAAGATTGCAGACTTCCTTATTTTCACACAAGGAGGACTACAGCTTTGCATTAAGATCAGATTCCAATATACAAAAATCAGGAAACTTGTAACAGGTAATTTTAAGATTATATCTCACTACCCAGTTACAGAACTATTATGCCTGTTAATGCAGCTACGGCTGGAAAAGGCAACACATTTTCTACTGAAATAGCTCTGTGAAAAAGCATTCACAGAAGTCACACCCCTGAAGTTCTGCTACACCAATTCCAATTGTTTTTACAAAATATTCACTACTTTATAACTTTCACCTGACCAGCCATATAGATAATACTATGTCAGACTAAATGAGCTAATCTTTGCTGGATAGATTTCATAGTTATACAGCGGATATAGATTATGTGTGAAAGGGGGTGATCTGACATCTAATTAGATTTCATTTTAAGTCTAGATGCAGCAATTATGACTTCTGAATAAAAGTGGTTGTTATTTAGCAGGGTAGCCTAAGCAATGCACATAATTATTATAATTATTATGTACCTAATGATATCTAATAGGAGTCAGCATTGTAAATAAATGCTGTAGACTGTTCAGCAGGGTGGCCTGCACTTCACAGAAAACTAAATAACAAAGGTTAATAAATATGTTTGCAGATGATTGTTTTACAGGAACCCTGGGCAGCACTATCTGTTGGAGATTAGCTACATTAGGACTCAACAGACCAGAAAACATCCAGAATAATAGTCTTGTACCAGCTTATAGAGGCAGTGTATTACAATAGCTAAACCAAATTCCTTCTTCTCTCAGTCCCCAATTTCCCAAGTATAAGCTATACTGCTAATTTTACTATAAGATCACATAGTGGACAAAATTCAACTTCTTTCTTTTGAATGCTACAAATCTGAGAATATAAAATCAACCAGACAAACAGTTCTTCTGTTTAAAGCTTCTATTTAATCCTGAGACTTCAAGAATATAAAATGGATACTGCCCTTTGAAGTGTGGATTACAATAGCTGCAGATGCTGCCTAACCCCTATTTGCACTGTATTAGCAGAAGAATTGTATTTATGTAATGAAGACAATGTCCATTGCTGATATGGATGACACATTATAGATTTAAAATTGCATGTGTTTGCAAAGTGCATTTCAGAACCTTCAATTTCCAACGCCCATTGTGTTTTCAATTATCTTCCTACCCAGGCAAACTAGGGAGAGACTAATCAAGCATAATGTCTTCACATACTTCCCACTATGCCTTCCTTAGAGAGGTCAAAGGGCACTGTCAGACCACTATTGCAGCTTGCTCTGCCATGGGAAACACTGGTATGATTTACAGTTTATAGCCTCCATCACTAAATGCAGCCATTTGTAACAGTATGCTGAGCTACAAAATAATTAAGCATTTTGTTAAAGTTTTCCCACATGACTTTTGTGATAAGTTTAGCATTTTTAAATTACTTTGTTAGTGGCCAGTTAGGTTCCAGAAAACAAAAGACACCAGCCTGTAGTAAATATTCCAGCAATGTATTTAAGGCTCATGTATTGATTTGAGTGTAAATATTTGGTTTTGAATAACACATGTAATACAGGCTACAAACGAGGGGAAAGGGTATGCATCTCTCACATGTTAGTAGATGGGTTATTAACTGAATGCTATCCTAGAATAAAAGGGCATAATCCCAACAGTCACCTAATTGCCTCCTGAACTGGAGGTTTGTAGGTCACCACATAAAAGCTATCCCCAGGAGAACCTTCCATCAGGGTTGAGAATTGGCCACTAACTCACTGTGTGGCTACTGCTCATGTTAAACTATCAGTGCTGTAAGAATGAGCACACTTTTACACTTCACCATCACATACAACAGGCACTGCCATTATCAGGTCACCTAGGGAGGAGAAAATTTATCCAGGATGCTACAAATGACTTCATTTTGCACATCCAAAAGAATGAGAATTCTAGAAAAGCTGAAGAGGAGGATAAGAATAAAAATCTTCCCTAGCTTTAGATGTGCCCCTTCCTCTATTTACTGTTAGTGGAAAGCAGAACAGCTTAGAATTTTTATCCCTCTGTATAGCTACCATATACATCCCATAAATGAATAACTAGAAACATTACAACATGTGTCTCAGCATATGGTCCTTTAAATATGTGCAGCATATACCAATAACAATAATGAAATATGGCCTTTAACCTAAGTTGGGTTTATTAGAATCTACTGAAGGTGCAGCTGTCACAGAGGAAGTAATCGGTCAACTGAACATTATTTTACAACATTCAAAATGGTAGCAATGCTTTCAGAACAAATAAGAAGACTCCTTTCTGGTTCAGCTTTCAATACAGTAATAATGTGAAATTATGAAGTTGATTCAGTGCAGAAAAAGCATAATTTTTTTAATCACAATATTTTTTTAAGCCACAAATGGAATTCATTTGAACAATTCATGAATTAAAGATATGCTTTGAAATTGAGTCCAGGTTCCTAAAACCATATATAATACATCTGTACAGTAAACAAACATTAATGTAAACTCAATTCTATTTACATTTTGATTGCTCCTTCATATCTATCAATTAATGTATTGTACTCATAAAGCACACCCAACTGACATGAAGAACTTCCACGTACATTTCAGGCTTCCACTCTACAGACTACTTTGCTGGGCAATGCTATGTGTGAAGTTAAGTACTGTGCTAGCTTTATTATCCATCCAAAATTTATCTAATACTCTATCAACCATTTTTCCTTAGGTGAATTCTATGCCTTAAAATATACAGCCTATCAGTGCATTAAAGCAACAAAAAGCAGCCTGTTGCATGCATGTTAACACGTCTCACAAATTACATTTGAAGTCACAAACTGCATTTTTTTTCCCCCCACTTATATCAGTAATATTTCTAGCTTGGAGAACTAGTACTTTTCTCATTAAAAACAAAAACAAAACAAATAAACAAACCCCCCTCTCCTTAACATTCCATTGGTTTTAACATGCATTCTTTACAGAGTGGCCCCTTACGCAGTGAATAGAACAACTTAAATGAGGCCAAACCCCACTTCTTTTTATGTACATATGACTTCAATAGTACAATGTAGGTAAGTAAGCTGAGCTAGTGCTAATGTGCTCTTTTATGTATGACTGACCTGAAAAATAGAGCAAAATATGCCAAAAATGATGAATCTGATTAGATAGAGTTGAATATTTGGATGGCTAAATGGAACTCAAAGTAACACTACAAATGCAAAGCTCCTCCCTGTTTCTAAATACACACATAAGCTATAAATGCTATGGAAATAAAATTTCCCCACTCTCTTTCTCTCACTGACCTAAATCAGCACTTTCAGTAATCTGGACCCAGTTTATTGATTACTTTAGCTGCTACAAAGGAGGTAGCTGCTTAGAGTGAAAAAAACCCCACACTCAGAGTGTCAGAGAAGGGGTTTTCAGAATAGGTTGCAGCTTGGTGCTTCAAACTTCTTGAAAGCAAGAAAGATTTATTTAAAAAAAAAAAAAAAAGACAAAAAAAAAAACAAACAAAAAAACAGGTTGAGTGTTTGTGTTTTGTTCAGTGTTCAAATCCCTTGATAGTCACCATGTGTCTTTCTTTCCCCTGAAGCTGATGCTGTGAATACAAATGGTTTGTTAGTCATGGCTACGCTGGACTATTTAAGCAGATCAGAGGCTGAGCAGAGCAACATCAGCATGAAGGAAGGAATAGAAACTGTTCTGCTTTGAGAAAGACTAATGCCATAAGGAACTCAGCATGCTAAAACAGGGCTGAGACACACATGTAGGAGTACAGCTGACAGAGACAGTGATCACTTGTATGCAAATAGGCTGATGAAAAGCTTTGTGCCATCCCGTGGGTCAGTGCCCACTAGGGCGGATTTCGTGGCGCTGGCCATTGAGCTCTTCAAAGATTCAGCTGAAAAGATCTCTTGCCGTGATCTTTGCTAGCTAAATTTCAAAATCTGTCTCCAGTAGTATCAGTTATACTGGATGACAGACTGCAAATTTGTTTTGGTAACGAGAGCTTGCTCTTATTTATTGCATTTCCCCACCACGAGCCACCTCCTCAAGGAGGAAATCTGGTACACATTGTGGGGAAACTAAATTTGGGAGCTTTTGTCTCAAGGCTTTCTATACATTTGGGAGAGGCTCTCTGTGTCATCAGTCTACCTGTGTAGGTCCTCCCTAGGTGAATAAGCCCAGCTAAGTTGCCTCCGTTTTGCTATATGTTGTTCAGGGTAAATATCACCATTTATTTATAACATGCTAAAATTGAAATACTGTCATTACACCTAGAAAGAAACATTTCCATGAGAAGGAAAGTTTGTCATTACACAAGTGTCAAAATTTACATTTCACCTGCCAGAGATTGCCCCTCTGCCTTGAAAGCATGTGTCTACTCACTCTTTACACAGGAACCTTTACCGTCTCACTGATTCATTCATGGGATTCAAAAACTTCCTTTGCGGTCTCCTAACCCGGTGAAGATGCTAAAGAGCGTGATGACATTTCTGCATCTATACAATCTCTTCTGATTAATAAAAATAAAAATGCAGAATAAGTAAAGATCTAGTGATTGTTATGAAGAAGTTATAAGTGAATGAGTAGCATAGACAAAAAATTTGTCTTGATAAATCTGTTTGATAAATCTCCATCAGAAGAAATTATTAAGTCAATTTGGATATGTGTAAATTTATATATTCCAATAGAATTGGGAAATAAATGGATTTTTATGATAAACCTAGGTTTGGGGAGATTATTTCAATTTGTTAAATAGATACAACCAACTTTTAAAAAAACAGTAATAATTTTTTTAACAACATGTTGATACTATTTATGTCTGTCAATTCTTTGCTGCTATGATTGAGATATATAAACAATTTGCCTCTGAAATAAAAAAAAAAATTGTAAATAATAAACATGATAATTAACAAAAAATATACCTTTTTACCCTTGGTATTTATAGTTTAAGGTTATGTGCTCACATGTTACTTCTCTATTTGTTACTTTGTGAAAGTGTTATCATGTATGTACTTGAACAGGAGGTTTTTGGTAATTTACTAAAGAAAAGAAAAAAAAGAAACAGCTCTATTATGCAGAACCTTAGAGAAGGAACCTCTAGTTTTATATAAGGGACTATTTAAGGATGAGGAAAATGAGGAGATTATTTGGTACACAGATGACACTCTAATCTAGCAAAATAACACCTAGTTGGGTAAACAAACTTTTGTCACATGAAAGTGTTTACAGTGTGTATTAGAATAATAATTTACATTTTTACTCAACCCAAAAATGAGGCTAGTTTGAAATCAACTTTTAGATTTGTGGCTTCAAAGCTGTTTCAGGTTCTTATTTTGATAGAGGAAGTTAACACAATGGGAAAAAAATAACTCAAATGCTAGCTATGTATTCTTCACAGGAGGGTTTACTTCTTTGACTGAGCCATACTGACAAACAAGATGTTTAAGCTATTTCCGTGGTCAGTAACCTCTAAAATACATTAAAAGTAGCTACAAATATTTAGTATCGACTTTGGTTACTTTCATCATTTGAGGTAGTAGGTTGAAGGTTACTCATTGTACTGTTGCACATTAAGAAAATCCTGACAGTAAATTCAAATACAGAGAAACAGAAATTTGGTGAAAACTTACAAATTAATAAATATTTTCTGATGTATTTATGCTTTTAGTCAGTTGTATACATTAACTGAAGTCCAAAAATAGTCTGCTGTGATTGTTCTAATTTATTAGTATAAGAGAGGCTTCAGCACTTCCTTCCCTCTTCAGATGCTTCAGTTCATTAAGGACAGATCTAGCTGACTTTTACCTGTATACTCAGGGCAGTTCCTTCAGTAACTTTGAAAGTTGGAAGTGAATAGCACATCCCTTTAACTGCATGGGTGTTTATATCCAAACAGACCATCCCCCAAATGTTTTTACATTTAGGTTTGCCTAATACATGTACTTAACAACAGATCCAAGATAACTTTTTCTGCATGTAAACGTTAAGTATTTTATAACCACTGAAGCTAGTAAATACAGAGCAACAAATCCCTTGTATCTTTCCATTTTTGAGGAATGTATAGACACTTTTCTTCCACAACCCTTAACTTTGCAACAGGAACTTGGCCACCAGTTTTGCTTCTTTGAAAATTTTCTTCAAATCAGGTAACTATTTCAGAAATCAAACAATCTAAAAAATCTGCATATCTGCTTTTTAGGATCTCTACTGTTAATTAGAATATAACAGTACTGTTGATGAGGGGCTTTCTTATGCAAATCCCCTTACCTACCTTTTTTTTTTTTTTCAGGGAATTATTAATTCCCTCTGAAAATAAAATCTCTGAAATGTCCTCTATAGAGGATTTTTTTTTTTTTTTTTTTTAATCTCCACTGACAGTTGAATAGAGAGAGACTAGATCACGACTTATTCGAAGCTGAATTTGAGTAGGATGGATTATTAATACACAGTAAAGATGCAGAGCAATCCAATGATGATTACCCATGAGAATGGTCAACCAGACAGAAAATATACACTACAAGTTGGTCTGTGGTCAGCAGGCTGATACATAGAGGACTTTTAAATCCCTTCTAAAGGGAATTAAAAGGTAACCCTTTGTACAAGCTGAGTAGAGCCTGTGGTACATGGAACACCTCAAATAGGAAAGTAATGAGCTACATGATGATGATGATCAGCTGGCCAGATAACTGAACCTCATTCCTGCTGGAGATAGGTGCTTGTTTACCAGACAGTGGAACTTTCTACTCATTCTCAGTGACTAAACACCACAGTATTATTAAAGTGCAGAGCTTGTAGCACTGAACATTTTGAAAACTGAGAGGTTAAATTAACCACCACTCAACATCAGTTAAAAAGGGATACTCATCAGTAGTATATTGCATAAATACTTATTGTAATCGGCTATCAAAGAACACATCGCTACAGTACTACAGTAGGATGAGTGGCAACTTGGGTTACCCCTCATCACTGTGCCTCTCGTTGGTGCATCAGACCAGAAATTTATACAAGAGAACTATCTGTGCATCACATACATTATAATCATAATTGTCAGTAAGACTGGGTTTTCATTGTTCACTTTAGCATAATAATAGCAATCTTGGAAGTAATCCAGCTTATGTACAGTCAGTTTAGAAACAGCATCCAATTAAACTCCTTGGAATATGTTGCCTATCAGTTTCTGAGAAATAAGTTAATGCAGACTGATAGGTTAAATTTTTTTTCTTAATTCTTTCATGAACTGTAATTGTACAGTTTATATAAAATGCTGTAATGATATCCCTTGTAACACATCAGTGACCACTAGGCCTAAAATCTTGCAAGAAATTAACTGCTGAAATTAGTATTTCAGTGAGGACATATATCAAAGCACATTAAATTCCACGTGTTCAGGTAAGGTTAAGCAATACTCAGAAAAGAAACCTTTTCTAGAAACTGTCATGGATGATGTAGAGTCTCTTGTTCATATTTTGGGTAGGATGATTTTCCCTATGCACCGTGAGGAAATTTTCCTGCAGAAGCAAACACATCCAGATAAGATAAAGGATCATGGTTTTGAATTTCTTCAACCACTACTGGCCCAATTGCTTTTTGTATATTTATCAAGCTGTTAAACCCAGTATCCCAGTCAAATACAAGACAGAGATATTTGCCTTCTATTTGACTAAATTATTTCCATTGTGTTGTAAACTATACCATCAAGGAGCTGTGTTCAGATCTGGGGATGATATAGAAACAATCATCATTCCTGGTAAACCCTTCTACTGGTTTTGTATATATGTTGAACATTGACTTACTTCAGCACCAAATACTGTGTGTGTACCTTTAAAGAACAAATTATAAACATTTACAGTGAAGGACCCTCAGTGTCACCAAAGACAAATCCAATGCATGTTTCTCTGCCCTTCCTTATAACAGAACTTTTAATTCAGATTGGCTGAAGCCACTCTGAATAGATTTCATCATATAACTCTTTGTCTGAGAGAAATAAGAGGGTCCTGGACTTATCTGAACACACATAACCCTGGTAAATTTAGTTTATCATAAGCAAAAGGAAGATACTGTGGGAATTACATGTTAAAATACTGACAGCATGTTGCTGATGCACAAAAAATACAGGTGTGGAAGGAGGTCAACATTTGTGTTTAGTTTAGCATGCCACTCATGTCAATCCAAGCCTTATCATGCCCCTTCCAATCAACACAGCATTCAGTAAAGCTCTTGGAAAGGAGTTTACACAGATTAATAGAAATGTAGGAGGCTGGAAAGTAAAAGAAAGCTAAAGTAACAAGTGGCAATTTTACCAGTTTTAGTCGTTTCTTAATATATATACATGTATATATATTTACCATAATAAGAGGTAAAACAGCACAGGCAAAAACGTATATGTAAGGGGACAATATATTTACTATTAAAACAGGATCACTCTAAACAGGATCACTGCAAAAGTTACAGCTATTGCTTTCCTACACAAGGACAGGAAAAGTCACAGCTAAATAATTTGCATACAAACCTGTAAAATTGCATACCTGTATCTGTCTAAAAAACTTAAGTGGTCATTTGTGCAAATGCTTGCTGTGGTTCCACAGGTTAGTGAAGTGACTGTAAGATAAGTATTTACTATAGACTGTGTGGTTCAGAGTAGATCAAAGTGGTAGGGAAAACTATAAGGAGAAGGAAAATAAAAAATATTTAAGCTAAGAATTTGGTTCTGAGCATACAGGAAATTAATCATTAATGCTGAAAAATCATAATTTCATCCTCAATCATGGTATGCTCTCAGAGATGGAAAAAAAAAACAACTCTCAGTATACCATCAAAAAGGTTTATTAGAGATCCCAATTTCCAAAGAAATATGCAATAGGGAAAGAAATAGGGAGAGAAGACAAAACCCAGGAGTATAACAATTTATTACACACAGTTCCTCAACAAAAGCAGACTGCAGTTTTAGATAAGTCAACTAGATAGACTAAGGCACAGTTCCATGAGGATTTAAAGTACCATTCATTCAAATAGACTTAGCACACAGCTGTCTGGAACACTGTGAATTAAATATTTTTTAAGCTAGCATCCACAGACAGTCGCAACCTGTGGCATTAGGCATTTTAAGAAAGAGAAGACAGCTTCACTGTCCAGACAGGTAATGGAATTTAGAAACAAAATAGACAGTTAATCAACATGCAGAAAATAATGGTATGTACACATATGCAAGTGAATGTAAATCCTTGAATCTATTAATATGCTCCCCTCCCTCCTACGTAGAACTATCTTGTCCACCTGCACACCACGTGGCTCTGGCTCTTTAGCAAACAGTGGGTCCTGCTCTATCCACTGACTTCATTTCATGGTCACATATTTATATAGCAACAACATGTGACAGATGATAGATTGAGATCAAGACAGAAGAGGAAGATAACATCAGAGTTTGCCCATTCATGCAGCTGCAGACCACCTTTCATTTTTCCCAGAAGTTTGCCCTTACAGCACTAACACATGAGAAGTAAGCAATGCAGCACTGCCAACAGCCTGCAAATTCCACTTCCCACTACACAACTAGCCACTTCTAAATAATAATAAAAAAAAATGACCTTGAAAGTATGAGCAACCATGGCAAATCTAAACAACTATCTAAGCATGTCTTCAGTTTTCACTTTCAGGTGTTTTTCTTTGTTGTTTTCTTGTTTTGTTTTTTAAACTTCCTGTCTTTCCATCTACTCATGCACTCCCTCACTCAAACAAGAAAACTTGCAAGCTTGAATTTAATCCAACAGGCAAATGCAGCTGTTTTTGTTTTAATGGTGCTTTTGTTGTTGTTGTTTTGGTTTGGTTTTGACCAGGCAATATTTTTGGAATATATTTTCAATATTTTTGAAATCATTTGATCTTTTCAATTTTAAATAACATTTTATTTGAAACCTTAGTTATATCCCATCATAATTAAAAAGCCTGATTAGAAAAAAAAAAAAAATCAACTAAGCAAACCCAATGATTCACAGACAGGTTAAATCACAGATCTTATAAAGTTGATTACTCTGATGTATTGCCATGTTATATAAATACTTGTGGTAACTCTAAATGAGCTGCCACCTCTAGGCTGCAAGTTTGTATTCAGCAACGCTAGCTCAAACATCAGAAAACTCAAACAGTGTAACAAAAATATACTGTCATCTTGCTACTCTGCTTTTGACTGCAGAAGTGGGATATTCCAAGCTTGATATACTCCATATTTTCTCATGTGTTTTCCTGTTGCGTCAAAACATTGCCCAAAACTTTTATGCTAGTCTTCTATCAGGAATTTTGTTTAATTTCCATTAAGCGACCAATTCGTCAGATGGTATATTTCACCAGCTGATGAACAGCCACTGCATTAAAAAAAATCCATATTTTTAATGACTCCCTTGCTGTCCTCCATGTTTGTGTATATGTCATGACATACAGCTTTCTACCATCTGCACCTCTCCCCTCACACACACAGTATTATAAATTGCTTGGCTGTGAGGTATCTTGACACATGATATAACAGCAGGGCTTGGGGGGAAGTGTAAGTGCTGATCATTAGATTATTGCTGAAGTATTCTCTCCTTTCCTCCCCTTCTCCCTGTGTTCCCCGGAGACCCAGGTGTTAATAAAATCAAACAAAATGAAAATGGGTAAATTATTGCAAGCTATGAACACCTACATTGTACCACGCCTCACTAGTTTCCAATACTACCTCACTCTTGAGACAACCAAAGAAAGAGATGCAATTTCACCCTATAGACTGGGTGGTATAAGGAAAGGACAAAAGAGACACGATATTGCAATCCAAAGGTCAGTGACCCACTCCCTTTTATAATTATAGCATTTCATTTATATCCTACCCATCTATCTTTGGATGGCTTATAGTAAATTCGTAGTTAAAAAAAAAAAAGCAATTCTAAAAAGTCTTCAATAACTAATAACAGAGTTTTAAAACTGGACCATCATTTAAGGAGATGAGCACATGTACTGGCTTGTAATATTTTGTAAAAATAATTTAAAAAGCAGCTCTATACAAAGAGGTCAGATCTAGAGATCTAGATCTGTCTTGCTGCTGTAGTTCATGAATCCTGAAAATAGATTTAATCCTTGTTCTAAACATCAAATATATTTTTAAGATCTTCTAGGTTCTGAACCATTATTGAGTGCAATATACATCCAGCTGAGTTTTCCACGATGCCCTTTATACATATCTAAAATGTAAGCAGTACATTTTTGTGCAGCATTCCTTATTTTCCATGAGGAAACTTCAACTACATTCTCCCAAGAAAGTTTCACACTGTAACAAAAACTGTGTAAGAACATTAATATTCAGCTTTTTGCTAACATATGTCAGCAACCTATACTGGGATTTGGTGCTTGGGTTTGGTCCCTCTCTAGGTACCAGCATAAAGCTCGATCTAGTAAACTATGTAAAGTCTTAATAGCTCTTAATGGTTGCAACAACAACAACAAACAAACAAAAACAATTCACAAAAACCCACAGATCAAGTATAATGAGGAGATAGTTCTAGTCTTGGCTTTTCACATATGGCACTTGAGAACATAAAGGACCTGGCCCACTTTTAATAATGAACGGAGGACAACATTTTCACAGCCTGGTAACCTTTGCTACTTGAGCAGTGTCATTCTGCTCTTTGGATTATCACCTACTGAACAATGTGCTACATGTAATAGGAAAAAATCCCAAACCTGTAGAACTAGTCAAAGAATAGCTCAACCTACATCCACCACCAGTATATAGAGCAAGGCCAAGGACATACCAGGCTCACGCTCTCCAGCATAGCAACGTATCACACTTTGACGCAAGACATTAAAGTGCTTTATACTATACAACTTTGTAAGAAACCAAAAGGGAAATGACTCTCTCTAAAGTAAGGGCTAGCTGAACAGAACAAATCAGGTGCTACCTGTTAAGAGCACTGGAAAACTAACTACTAAGGCTAGATATTTCAAAAAAACTCTGACCCCCTACAATCGCTGGCAGGTGGTTGAAGGTCATGCCCATGTTTCATTTACAGTCTAAACATTAATGGAACTTTGAATTCAAGACTACAGATATAGCTGCTTAGAAAAATAGTGATACCTTTCCCACTTGCAAAGATGTCTATGCTTATTGCAACCAGACCATAGCAGTTAATATTTATAATGAGAATGAGTGAAAGAAGGATGCTCATAGCAGAAGGGGACAATGAAAACAAAAGAATGTATAGAGATGCCAGTGGGACTGAATCAATGGCACACAAGACATACATGCAGTAGGCAAATGGAAGTGAGAAAAGGACAGGACAACAGCATATACGTAAGTGCCTATACAAACAGGCACAGAAATACCTGTGTTTTGTTTCACGTGCAGTCCAGGAAAAGTCAACGGAGACTTGTACCAAGTGCGTTTACCACCACTGATGTAGTGGTTTTGCTTGTTTTGACTATTACAGACACGGGTATCTGAGACATTTCTGATTTTAGATATCAAAATAACAGTTGCTGTCACAGGCTAATTTCTTCAGTGTTAAGTACTATGTATATTATAGGTTTCAAGCATGCATATGTTGCATATTTCTGGATTCATATCTTACACGAATATGACTGTAATAAAAAATGGACAAAAGAGAGCACTCCGGAAAGAGCTTGTCAACTGTATTTTCAGGTGAAAAAAAATGAAACATAGGCGGTTTTGATCTCCAGAATGTGAAGTGTATGAAGTACAACAATTAAAACAGAAGGGTAGATACTCTGATCTCATTAAAATTTCTTTTGAAGATGAAAGTCATTAGATTTCAATGAGAACTTGGAGAAGAAGCTCACATTGACGTGAAAATATTTAACCTGTAGTCTACAGTGCTTCAAGCAATTGATAGTATGATAAATAATTGCTTGGCTGTAGGAACCACATAGAAGGGGGAAAAAAAAAAGGATTACCCTAATCAAATACAGTCAGTGCAGAGTTGCCTGTCTCTGTGCTCCACATTTCATTCTGAATTGTTCAGAAGTTTGCAGTTACAAAAACGGAAATCCTGAGTTCTTAAAGAGGAAATTGTAAAGGATTTCTTTTCCTGCCACCTCCAAGAAAACTTTGATAATATTCAGGGTCAGTTCCTCAGCTGGCATGATCAGCATAGCTAAGTTGAAGCCAGTGGATCATTGCCAATTTATAACAGCTGAACGTCTGGTTTTACTACAGGGACAGACCTATTTTACAACTTTTTCCTCCATGTCCCTACCTCCTTTATTTATTTTAGTAAAGACATTAATAGCCAAATACAGTATTGTCAGAGGAGAAGGTGTCTTTTCCTCTTCTTCAAGGCACAGTTCTTTTTTTTGTTGTGAGTTGAAATAGTGATTAATTCTCACTCAATATTTTAGTATCAATGCAAAGTGCAAGCTAGGACTGCGCAAGACTTTAATATAGAGGTATTTTTACACTAAATATTAAGTGTAAAATATATTAATATAAAATATATAATATAGATATTATTTTACATTATATATTATTATAAAGGGGAGCTCACCTCACTCAGTGCTCAACACTGAAAAAAGCTAAATAATGATTTTAACACAGGCCTTAAGTAAATATAGTAGATCCTCCAGAAAAGGCAGAGCAAACTTGTGTTAGACCACAGTAAAACAGTAATATAAATAGTGCTATGCAGTTAGTTCACTGTAAAGAAATGGATAGGGGCAGAAAAAGGATGACACACAAATAAGGTTCAATACTGTAAGTCAATGGCAAAACCAGGATGGCTCTTACACATTATCCCACTGGACATGCAGCCCCCATGCAGTCAGGAAGGAAAAACACCTGTGTGTCCTTGCTCACAAGAGGAGGGTGCTTTTACATAACAATATTAAAGGCTGTGGAAAAAAAAAAACAACTCATCATTTCCTCTTCTATCTCTGTTTGAACCCCCTAAATGCTCAGATCATAAATATACAGTGCTTAGCAATGCTCTACCAAGCCCTCTTTGCATCCTGGGCAGCATGATCCTAAATAAAACATCCCTACAGATGAAGATTCTGACTTCTCTTTAGCATATAGGCACTCAGCATATGAGTCAGTGGATAAAATCCATATGGCTCTCTGCACAGTCCAAGAGATTGTCTGGAGGATTATGTAGGCAGCAGTTTTCTTTTAATTAAAAGAACAAGTAACCCAAATTTCACAGTTCTCTAATCCTGGACAGTGTTTGCTTTACCCCAGAATTCTTTCTTCTGAAAAGAAAGATAAAACCCTTATACTTTAACTACAAGTTTGAGAACACTCCTGATGCCAACAAGCAGGTTGCCTCAGTGGCCCACTCCAAATCACAGGGTCCTTGGAGCCCTCCCAAGTGCATGTTCCCCCCCAACCACGCAGACCTCCCAAGTGCACATTTCCCCCAGCATAGCCTTCCTGGCACACAAGCAACTGACCTCTCCTCAAGCACTTTCCTCCATGTCTACACTGTGCCTAGATCCCAAGCTGCAAGCAGCAATCTCTTCTATTCTGATAAAGGTAAAAAAAAAAACACGTTTGGCTGTTCCTCCAGCCAAACAACTGCTCTCCTATTTCACAGCTTTCCCTTGTTAAGGTAATGAGCTGTACAACTCGCAGGTGCATGCAGGGGCACAACTCCCAGCATCTCCTTACTGCTTTCCTGCCAGTACTGGTAGGGAATTGGTTCCACCACAGTTGTATAAAAATAGAAAAACAAATTCTGAAAAGAAGTCATTTAGGAAGGAAAAACCCAAACCTATATATCCTGCATATATTAAAAAAGACAGTACTTTTCTTCCATTTCTCCCCTATCAGGAAAATGCTCTAGGGAAAGCAACTGATTTTGAAAAGCCTTTCGATCTTGACAATAATATTTTTTTGCCTTCTTTGACAAATACGAGTTCAGACAATATATTTCTGACCAGCTTGAGCTGCATAAGCAGGCTTTCATAGGGCCTCAGGATAGCCAGAAAACTTGATGGTGAGTGAAACTCTTAACATGCAGCAATGGTTTCCTTCTGACTAGAAACAAACATCAAGTGTGTACTGCTAGACCACTATCCACTCGCCTCTGAAATGACAGATAAAGGATAAAGATGTACTAATCTGCAACAAAATATATGAATAAAGACTCAACTACTTTTAGCTAAATTAGCCCTAATATATTCTTTCACAATCTCCCAAGAGAATATGACTCTAGAGCTGGAGATGAAGGACAACAGAAGAGACGTGAGATGACGACACAGAAGTCATGGGGCAGCCATAAAGAAATAAACCGAGTCAAAATGTAGACCTGTGGGAACCTGGCAGAGAGGCCATACAGACTGAGCTAATGCCATTACACAGGAAATGGGAAATGTGGCTGGTCTCCTTCAATCAACTTTTACAATCTTCCAGAAAGCTTTGGTTTAATTCAAGGACAAACATATGTACATATATATGTTCAATTCCTGGCATTGGCAAGGTTTGCTGCAAGAGAAAAATTTAAAAGCCACATTTACCCTTTAGGTAAGTGGACAAATTCCACTAAAATTTTGGTACTTGCAAATAAATTTGAAATTCAGTCTTTTGGATGTGCAACTGAGGCATGTTTTCCCCGATAGTGTCCTGTCAGTAGTGCGGTGTTACAATGATGTACTGACTATAATAGAGGAGAATTTTTTAGCTGTGTACTACATAGTTTTTCAAATTGCAGTAGATGAAAAGGAATGATTTGAGCTATGAACAAAACTTGATAATTAGAGCTTGATGGAAAAGACTTTGTATTTACATTAGGATGAAACTTTTGGAAGAGATGATGAGGAATGACCTTAATAACTACTCAGATGAGGCAACATCCCAACAATTTGCTCTCAGCTGGTAATGGAAGAAGCCAAAGGTAATTTTCTTGCTCAGTAATACAGACTAAAAGTTTGGACTTCCATTGCTGATATAACAAATATGTGCCTGGACCATCCTGGAACAGTCAAGTTGGGAAAATCTATCTCAATATTCCTTTTTAGACCGTTTGCAGAATATGTGAAGATTTTTTTTGTTTGTTTGTTTTTACAAATCATTTGCAAGGGAAGGAGAAACCGAAGTTAAAACATGGTAAATGCCCATGATGCATCATCTGGGAACATACTCTGTTAACCAGTGCAGAAAACTAAAACACTGTAACGTTTCTGAAAAATCCACATCTAGTTATCTACCTCAGATTTCAGTGTAGGCACTAACTACTGAGCTGCTGTTGTATATTCTGTTGAAAAGGGGGTCTTTAGCTGTCCATTTTGCTGGAAAATCCACCTTTAGCAAAACTGAAAAAATTTGACAGAAGCCAATATTGCTGGAAGATTCCCCATCTGCTTCATTGTGAGTGGTTGTCTTGTACAGAAATAGAAAGTTATTTTGCTGTGTAGAACTGCTGAAAAAATATGGTGCAAGTGATATTTTGTTGCAACTGCATCTGTGACTGTTCTATAGTAAGAATAGTAAAGACAAGACTATGAGAGTGAGCCACTATCATAAAGCTTTGTCCCAGCCACTGGTGGAACTTCCATATGAACAATGAATTTTGCAAACACTGATTAAAAAGAAAAAATGTTTCATTAACATTAACAAAATCTCCCCGAAAATTCAGCAGAAAACTGACTTTTGTTATTCTGCAGAGTTTAAAGACCTCTATTGTTACTGTAGGTAATCCAATCAACGTGAACACTTTCCTGAATATATTCTAAAAATATCACCCAAATATTTGAGATGAAGGAATTAAAAAAAAGGCTAAAAACATTAAGGGAAACATACATTCAAATAAATCCCTCCAGTACATTACTGAACAGCCACCACTCTAAAGACCAAACATTTTAGATCACTATCACAAAATAAAGGTATTCCTTTGTTAGTTTGTTACTGTATATCCCTATAATCAGGCTATATCCAGGACTAAATCTGCAAACAAAAATTAGACATGCTGTAGTATTTGATATTTAGGAAATCCTTTTGCCCTTGTAGTATTTGTCATTCTGTTATGTTAAATTTAGCTGGTCAAATTCTGCTCTTACTTGAACTTCACATCTGTCAACAGAGAGTGTACAAGGCATACATCAAGGCAGTATTTAGCTCAGCTTAGAGAGAGATGTGGTATTTGAAATACATTTTATCTTTTGAAAGCCATATATTTTACCAATAATAAATGTTGAAACAAGGTTCCCCAGGGTCATGCAATTTGTGTTTTTCCTACTCAGCTAAAGACGATTGTAAGGAGCTGAAATAAAGAGAAATATTGTCATTTGGCTATAACAGTGTAATGTGCTTGATATCGTTCCTCTGACACTTTGGACACTTTGTTTAACAAGGAAATCAACAAAAACAGACTAGCTGCTGAGTACTTCCAGGTTGAGAGTTTGTGACAATACTGGATTGTCACCTTGAAGGCTGTGCTATGTGTGCCACCAAGCTGACAGAAATTCACTCTCTGCAGCACAGGCAGAGAACTGGCTGTGTGGTGAATGGTAGACCTTTAGCAGCTAGTAAAAGAGCAGCACTTCAGGCAGTTGCTGCAGACAACAGCTGCAGACATCAAAGAATAAAAGAGGAAGAGAGAAAGACTAGGTAGAAAAGGAATTTAATCTGCATTATTTTTTATGAAGTAGATATGTTACTTTTTTAGTGATATAAACATACTATCAGTTTGCATAACTTTAAAAAACTAATATTAAAGATACTTACAAATATTACTCCTGGAGCAATAATTCCTCAAGGATCCTACTGGAGTCCCAAATGGTGAGTCCTATTAAAAATACTGTGTTTTATTAAAAAAAAACATGCTTTGAAAATCTCAGGTAAAATTTTCAAGTGATTTTGCTCAGTCAAGTGGAAATCACCAAAGCAAGTAAACATACTGGGCAGTATTTACTGTCACTACAGTGTTCTAAATTTCTTATACCATGTACATGGAAACAGAAATCACAGATGCTCAGAGTCCCTAGAGTGAGAGAAGTCATCTATTAAGGTGACTAAATTTCTTCTCTTACCCTTTGCAGAGGTGACCAAAACTGAAGATGTATTTGTAAAATATTCTAGTTTGTGCCTATAAGCATATACACTGCATATATTTTGGAGTGGCACAAAAGTAGTAGTTGCTTTTGGCATTTTAGCAGAGGACAACTTATTAATGATGTAATAACTTGTAGTAAGCGCTTTCATCAGCTGTTACATTGAAAGATGTAATTGCTGTAGGTTATCAGATTAGTGCTGAAATTCAGTTTTAAATGGTCAATAAATGAGTAAGCAATGAAAGAACTGTACATACTGCCCAAATTGTAAACACAAAATAGACTACAATTAAACACAAAAGACCAAAATTAGGTCTTTTCAATTGGATGACTGTATACATTATGTAGAGAAATTCCAATTGTTTATATCTGAAACTCTTAAAAACATAATTTCAAATTTCTCTGAAATTCTTCAAAAAATTCCAGTACACACACACACACAAAGGTGGAAACAAAATAACTAGCTTCATCTCAAACTCTTGGTCCCATTGTCTGTAACCAAACTTTTTGTAGTTTTTGCTCAATTTATTTGACATCAAATGTTAACCTGCTGTGGCACTTTACTGTCATATTTGTTTACTAGTGGGGGTAATTTGATTTATTTAAAGTCTTATAACGTGGAGACAGATATTCTTCACAGATATTTTAGTTCAAATAGTTATCCACATAGCTAGTTATGTGTTCACTTAAACCACAGGTAATAGCATACCTGAATTTGCTATGATCTTGCTTGACAATTTTTCTGTTTACTTTTGTTTTACACAGACATTGTCTTGCATCAAGCAAAGCAACTAAGTGGGTGTTTGAGCAATCCCATTGATGCCAACGTAATTGTTCCTATACACAAAGTTAGGGATACTATACTTCAGTCTTCTGAAGATGTTCAACAGCTCATAGGTTTAACAACATTCATTTTGGTGTCTCAAAAACCATCAGTTGAAATATCAAGATTTAAATTAGAAGATACATTTCATACATGAAAATATTAGAATAATTATACCAGCTATGAGACTGAAACATACAGGCATACAGCATTATATTCAATGTCAGATTGAAAGATTCCATCAGAAAATGTCAGAAGGTATATACAAAGACTTGTTTCTCTGTTGAATTCCCACAAAAGACTCAACTAAAAATACTACATCCTGTAGGTTTTTTTTTTTTTTCAGAATGTACTTTTGCATTTTTAACTAATTCAAATTTTTCATAGTTGTACTTTCCATTCAGCCATCCAATATAGTATAATATACATATTATTTCATAAGAGACAGCTTCTGTAACTACCTTTAGGCTTTGGGACTTGAATTGACAATGGTTTTGATTTATTAGATGATAAACCTTTTTTTTTTTTTTCTTTTTAAAAAGGGAACAGTAAATAACCAATCCAATATGAAAAATGCTAAATAGCTCTTTTGAAATTTTAATGAATACTGGTTATAGTTATGATATCACCAACTACAGAATCTTCTTTGTGATGATATTTTACCTGTAGATGTGGAATGTACAGAAATGTAGCCTGCATATGTATGTGTATTTCTGTGTTGGTCTGCCGGAACACAGCAATTTGGATTGGGTGAAGCTAGCGTGTTAAAGTTGGATTCAGAAACATAAAAGAGATTATTTTGCAATATTTGGGGCTCATAAATTTTAATTGAATATTCAATAACATATTTGCTGTTAAATGTAATTCAAAGGTCTCCCTGTCTTTTTTCATACTGGTAAATCTTTAATTATTTCAGACCTCTTGCTGGTTTGGGCTTCCCAACTCTCAAATCATCGCTGAAGAAACCTTGCTCCAAAGCTTAACTCCAGCCAGTCCTCAATTCCCACCTCCAACAGCATTTTCTGCCCATGTTTATGCTATATGGCAATTCTCGATGTCAATGGTGTAGTCCAGATAGAGCTAGGACTGACAGGACCATGCACCTTGATCCTTGCGTTCAGACCTCTACCTCTGGCTTAGTATTCAGCTCAACTCCTAAGCCATCAAGCCTTCAGAATTACTCCACTGTTTTCTCTAAATGCCTACAGGGTCCGTCTCATGCAATCTGCTATTGAGCAAACTCTGCTCCATCAGCCTGTATTCTATAGGCTATGATCAAGGCTTGCAGAGCTCAGAAGCTCTTTTCTCCCTGACTGATTTACCCACACCACTTTTCCAGACTTGCCATTCCTCAGAACTGTTCCTGGCTTTGCTATCACTAACCCAGCATTACCAGAATGCAGTTAAGTGTTTATCACTTAAAACTTTAAGTGTTAATTGCTTAGTAATGAAAACTTTAATTGCAAGGAGATTAAACTTCTAACTGCTAAGTGGCTGGCAGAGTTCCATCCCATAACAACCAAGACTCACCAACAGAATATTTTTTAAATGCCCTTTCTGTGGAATAAACCTTATATCCAAGTGTGTGAAGGCCGAGATGCAATATGGTTAAGTATTTTCAGGACTAAGAAAAAATATGCCTGAATTATTAAGACGTATTAAACAAGCAATGGCTAATTTGGGATTAAATAAAATCTCAGTGTTCAATTTAGAAATGTCTAAATTACAAAAAGAAAATAAGAAAATTCCTCCCCTACCTTTATTTGACTTGCATGTGTCCTCAGGTAAATTGATCCCTCCAAAAATGCATACCCTGAGAAAGACATTCAGGTCATCCTGACCTGGTCTTAAGGATGGAGATTCTGTTGTGTTCTCAAATGGATAGATTCACTATTGATTGCCAGAACTAATGTGTAACCTGAGAAACCTTTCTTGCCTTCAGAAAAAGTATTCTGATCTTAATTTTCACAATTTCGTAAGAAATAGTGCCAGAAATGAAGCATCTAATTCTGTGTAGATTATATATTCTGCTTTTTTTTTTTTTTTTTTTTTTTACTGTGGGTGCTGATGGAGCTAAGTAGAGATGTTTAATGCAATGTTACTTGTGAGACAAATAAGGGCTTACACTGGATAATGAAATAGAGATGCAGGCAAACTGAATTCTTAGCATACTGTTAGCTGCTCAACCAAGAACTAAGTTAGACTGAAGCCATCAGTCTTTTTTCTCATTTTTAGGATTTGGGGAAGAGACATCAAATCTATACTCCTTAATATCTTGTCATTGTATTTATTTTGCATTCAAAATTCCAATGTATTTCTTTAAGATCTCTCTCATGACACAAGAGCTTTGCAAAGGGCTTGGACAGTGTTGCCAAACACAGAATAAGCACAGTACCTCTTGCTCTTACCTCCAGAGCCACAATATGAGAAGCTTCTGGCACTCTGATGTCCTGTCAGTTTTTAATGCGAACTCTGGAAGTTCACGGACACGACGCTGTACAATCTGAAGAAGATAAATCACAGTTACTTCGAGCCAGCTGACAGCAGTTTAAGCTGCTGCAATCATCAACCACCA
The DNA here is from genome assembly GCF_047663525.1 of Anas platyrhynchos. Taxonomy (NCBI): domain Eukaryota; kingdom Metazoa; phylum Chordata; class Aves; order Anseriformes; family Anatidae; genus Anas; species Anas platyrhynchos. Next base: position 17,180,807 of record NC_092598.1, on the reverse strand, counting down.
AGGGAGTTTCTTCTTTTATCTTACTAAATGCAAAAGTATACTGGGAACTGGTAATATCACTGGACTATCAGGAGCCCTGCTTTTACATAAATATCAGCAAGCGGTAAGTAAATTCTGTTGACGAAATGTAATAAAACAAAGACGGTTTCAAATATGACCATTCCCTGATGCATTCTGTAGCCCCGTCTTACTCACTTATTGCATGCTGCTGAGATTATAAGGTTTGCTTTTATCTGTCAGAAATCAATATTTCAAACATCAGATAAAAGAGGAAATTGAACTGGGAATAGGCTGAAGTGCTGTAAAAACTACAAAGCACAATTATCAAAAAGCACTTAAAGTACTTAATAGGACACACATATAAAAATGCTCAAATTAATGTCAGGGAACTATAATGAGAACTTTTTCTATGTTTTTTGATCCAAATGCAATGTAATTCGAGAGCAGCCTGGTCAGTCAATACAGTTTTCAATTTATATGAAACCCTAAGGGTTTCTAGCAATCCATTTGCTAGAACTGAACCATTACATATGATTGGTTAATATTTCAATTTATTGAAAATACATTATTTTGTGTAAAGTGTTTAAGTTGTTGAGGTTTAACCATTATAAACAGTTATGATAAAAATAGATCTTTGGGTAAACAGATACTTTACAGTCAAGCTTTTAATAAACACTAGTATAACTAGAAAATTGGATTTTAAGGAGGATAGACATCATAAGGAAAAAACGAAGATACACGGTGGCGGGGTGAAAGGGACATGTTATACACAAATGAACTTTATCAGCATGTATTAAGCTGAGAAGGGATTTCTTTGTAAAACATTGGAAGCAATTGTTATTTTATGCAAAAAAAGTTCACTATTAACTTTGCTACTTTCCCCTTAGATTTATATATTCATTTATCATCTTTAATGTTATTGAGCTGGAGGTCCTCACAAAACTATCCATGCCAGATCAGAAATCACTGCAAATGAGTGTGTACATGCCTGTATGCAGTTATTAGCATCTACAGAAAGTAGATTGTGTGGCCCTAAGTAATTTGATATGAAATATGAAACACATACTGGAGTTATAGCTATGATTTGAGCAACCAAGATCCATGCTAACTAAATGTCTGTATGAAACTTTTTCACACTCTTCTGTAACATATAGCCCTTATTTTTAACAAGGAAAAACAAGGAATCCTTGAGAAATATTTCATTGGAAAGTTACTCTTAACATTTATAGTATAACTCTGTAACTTAACAATTACACTTATCTGATAGGAGGGAAACTCAGCTCAATCACAATTAAAAGGTGCTTCTTATTGGAACTACATCAGTCTCCCTGAGCTTGATGGAAACTACATCAATCTCTTCCTTGAATGAGACTACAGTTTCCATTAACAGACAAAATGTTTCATTAGCCCAACATCTTCCCACTGTCTCTTTGCAGTTCTCTTCTATGGTTTTGGACCAAATCCAATACAATTTATTTAGCCTACCAACTTCCTCTTTTGCTACTTTTGCCTGAGCTAAGTCAAACCTTCTTCGCTTCTTCCATTTTCAAGATGTAAAATTTAATTTCAGCCCCTAGAATCCTTATTTGGGTCATAATCTACTGCCTACCCTTCATCCTCTCTACCCTTTACAGTTCTTCAAATGTGTTCCATTTTCCTGCTTATCTCCTCAATAGTCTTTTTTTTTTTTTTTTTTTCTTTCCCTCCTTTAGATTCCCTTTCCCCAACAAACAATGCCACTCCAGCATGCCATACCATTCTCTTGGCTTTCTGTATCTATATGCCATTTCTGTTGTTCTCCTGTTTATTTGATATGGATTGACCTTCCTATGTCAGTTTGGAAGACTTTAACCTTTTCAAATTTCACAGCTTTCCTAAACATTTGCTTTTACCTTAATGCCTGCTAGAAATTTTATGAGCTAAAAGGATTACGTGGAGGTGCATATTAAAAAAAAAAAAAGAAAAAGTAAAAACTCACATAACAACTCACATTTTTTCTGTCTTTTGTTGAACACATTTTAAACATGTAAATAAAGAACAAAGTAAGCACAATCATGCAAAAATAATATATTTATAAACACAAAGAAAACTGAACATAATTTTTTATAGGGAAGGACTCCCAGATCTGGAACAACATTACAGACAGGAAGAGGACTGGCTAACAGTTATCATAATGGGTAAACATTCCTGTCTCTGTCCAAGAAGTCTTCTGCAACTTCAGAGAAATCAAATCTTTATTCTGTGAAATGGTTATAAAGTTACTGTTGCTTCAGATTGGGCAGTTTCAGGTCTTTTTAGGCATACAGTTATTTTTTGATCATACAATGTCTATGAATAATACAGTCAGGCTCTGATCTAGACAGTGAATGACTTATGCAATTCACCAGGTAAAAAAGGAGTCGAGAATCCCAATAAAGTGGCACAATATATAGAGAAAATCTGTTTCTATAATTCTGGTCTTGCGTATATTAAGAGAACACAATTCAATTGCAGGAACTGGGAAATAAGTCCCCTAAAACCGGAGTTTTCACATGTAAAACCAATGTTGACAAGACTAAAAATAAATAGATAAATTCAGCTTGAATTTTCAGATTTCTTGAATCAACAAAGAGAACATACAAGCTTTTCAAATAATAAATATTTCCAAATGACCAGGTAATAAAGAAATACATTGTTATAAAAAACAGTCTGAGTGGAAACCATAATATGACCTGGTAAGGCAATTGTAGTTACGGCAGTCGTAGATTATTGCATAATGCATTTCACAGAAGCTTCTTCTATTGTGCCTCATTGTATTTTTTCCTTCAATTATTAAATATAGTGGCTTAACCTCAAAAGCAAATGTACTTGTCTTTACATGCACTTGAATTGTTACTACCATTTAAAACTAATCAATGTTTTCTTTAGTACCATAATAGCTTGTTTGCAAAGCACCTCTTTTAGAAAAATTTACACTGCATTCAGGAAAAAAACATGTTTCACATTCTAAGAAAAACTCCTAATAAAGTGAAAGAGGGCTTGATTCTTATCTCAAAGTTTAGTGCAATTAAAATGCCTTCAAAGCTTAAAAATTTTTGCACAAAAGAAGCTGCTACTAGATTATACCAGAGTGCTCATATGTAATACATTGTATGCATTGTATATTATCCTTACTTCCTAGAGTAATTTGAAAGGACTCGCTATATATATATATAATATATATATACACACACACACCCCTATATTCCAGAGTATGTGATGCATATGACTATTTTAGCCCTATATGCTTTCTTTAATGTTAACAAGGGAAAAAATGGTTAAAATCTTATTAGCAGAGTTTAAATGCACCATTCCTTGGAAATATTATACATCTTCTGACCTGAATGTTCAATTGCAAAAAAATCACAGGACATCAAGGTCTCATTCAGTAGTGGAAAGCCCAAGCTACTCCAGTAAATTCAATATATGTACTCAGAGTACGGTTTGACACAAATGGGAATGTTCACACCACTTTGCTCTAGCAATATAAGGGAGGCTTCTAAATTAGTCTCTGTGGACTCCTTCAGAAGGAGGTCAGAGAAACAAAGTTAAGCAATATGAGTACCCTGAATGTCTCAAGTTCTGCATTTATTCAACAACCAGAAGTCTTACGGAAGGAAAAAACAAGTTTACATAGAACTCATGCAAGTTCTTATCACCTTCAAGTGTAATTACTATTTCAATAAACAGAAATATGTGATGCTTGTACTTATACATAATTCCATTGATCCCAGTAAGGTAGCGAGTCTATCACTAGGATGAAAGTTATAAAAAAAAAGAAAAAGTTAATGAGGATTATAATAATAGAACATTAGTAAAAATAAAAGCTATTGCAATGCCTATGATCACATCTGAGAACCTGATACAGTTTGTCCCATTTTTCTTGTTTGGTTTCATAGTGATACCTCCCCTTTATAGTTCTGCAATATATGTTTCATTGTGTTTGGAGCACAGATTTTCCATAACAGTTCTATCATATGTGATACCTTCTGCCTACACTTCCAAAGCTTCTACACCTACCTTGCTCTCAGCTGAATGTTGGTAATACTAATAGTGATAGTAGGTAATTTGTTTTCCTATATTATCCCTGAAAAAGATGCAGTGTAGGACTATTCCTTAAAACTTTGTAGGTTTGCATACATGTTCATACTGTATGGGGAGCCAAGTGCTTTAATTAGCATAACTGCAACATAAACTGGGTAACTGCATGTACGGGTAAGTACAATTAGCAGTTGCAGAAGTTAAAGGACTGTCAGGTAAACAAATGCCTAGCACGTATCAAGCAGAGGAGCATTCTCTAGGCAGATCCTAGAGGCTCTGTGTAGCTCTGCGTTTTTCGCCCCCCCTACATACAATCTATTTTTGAAAATCTGACTCTATTACAAAAGTAATGACAAATGAGTAATGACAAAGTAATGGATAAATTAAAAGTAAGATGAAGACTTTGAATCACAAGGACAAGAAATTTTCACCTGAACGTACAGTTCAGGGACAGAATTTCTGACTTATGAAAAGTATAGTGTTCAAAAATATGCAGTGTGTTTCAAAATGAGATAACAAACAACAAATAGGCACAAAGGAATTAGTCAAAATATCAAAAGTTTTAACTAATAAAATATTCTGTGTTGAGGAATATAGAGTGCCAAGCCTTACCAAAAATAAATAGAGTTACAATTCAAAGCACTGGACAGTGTGACTGCCCACAAACCTATGCCGAAGCATTTGCCACCAACTGCTGAATAGACTGAAGTCTTGCTCCTTTGCTAAATTATATGTTTCAGAATTAATCCTGTAGCCTGCAGCACACAGATGCTTTATAGGGCAACTTAGAGCAATCACCTCATTATTTAATAGCATTGCTTTAACTCCATTGTGATAGCTTTCACTGTTGGATATTTTCTCTTACAGGCTCATGTTTTATCCTTTTCCAGGACTACACACCTGTTTTCAGAGAATTACAATGACTTTAGTTGGAGCAGTGTATAACAAGCAGCAGCTATGAGAAACTTTCTGTGCAATTTCTCCTTAGATGGGCATATACTATAAGCATGAATTTCTTTTAACTAGTTATTCCGAGATCCCAGCTAAAAAGACATGTATATGTTTTCAATATTATTCACCATCAATTGCATGCAGTACAAAAGGAAAATATTCCAAGATATAACTAAATCATTGTTATATAGTAGATAAGATAGTTCTGTTTGCAAACTTAAAACAGGTAGAAGTTGCAATGCAGAGCAAAGTTCAACAGTGACCAGAAGAAAGAACAGAGGTGAGAATTTTTCTGTGTATTTACTAATCCAGAAATTGCGGAGAAATTGCCACACCTGTGATCCAACCAATCTGGAGGCAAAGCCTCATGCAACTAGAGCTTTTATTTTTATTTTTATTTTTATTTTTATTTTTATTTTTATTTTTATTTTTATTTTTATTTTTATTTTTATTTTTATTTTTATTTTTTTTGCTCAGCTTAATTTCTTCTTTAATGAGTGTTTTAACTTTTCAGTGGTTCTCAGTGTTTCTGTAAACATGATTTTGATTTGGTTCACCTCGGTATATTTACAGAAAAATGCAGAGAATGGCAATGGAAAAGCTTGCCTATTTGAGCAAATTCAAGGAATTCCACTGAATTCAGTGAACTTATGTCAGATTTATTTATTTATTTATTTATTTATTTATTTATTTAATTAATTTTATCTGGCAACAAACCTGATTCAGATTATTTCATAGCATCAAAAATCTGCTAAGGTAAGAGCTGCCACGTTATATATAATATTATTTCCTTCACAAGTTTAAAAATTTATTTTTATGTATACTTAGGTCCATGAATTATTATTTTTATCATCCAGAATGCATGGTTTGTGTTTTACACTTGAAATCTTAAAAACAATTTAATAGGGGGCAGCAGAATACAGTTGTATTTTATCAGTTTATTTTATATAATTGTTGATGATATGCAGTCCCCCATTGAGAACTTTGGTTTGGTGTGGCCACGGGTCTCATTGGTGTATCATAAAGGATCCTGTACAATTTCATCCTATCACTTCAATCTTAGTATTTGCTCATCATCATAGTTTTGTTATGTCAAAAATAGGACAAATTAGAAATAGCAAAACTCAAATTTCCCCAGAACATTAGGAATATATGGAAGTGTACCCAGGATTTTGTACTGAATTACACTCCCAGCCCTAAAAATAGCTTCCAAGCTGGGACCTTGCCTAAATGCATGAGCCAGTCTGACCTCCTCAAAAGCTCCCTGTCAAACCTCTTCCCCTAAACTGAAAGATAGATTAACAAAACTAATCATTCAACAGAGCATTTACTACATAGCAGTGTACTCTTACATTACAGAAATCAGTTCATCCTCTAATTTCCCTTTATTATCCAAGATTATCTTTCCAGCTGACCGTGAATTAAATATTTCATTAAGCATCATTAAGGAATTATATATACACTCTTTACCGTTCACATTGTTAATCATAAGTACTTTACTCACAGACAGCAATGAATCTGACTTTTACCTTCCAGTTTTACTACAAAGCCATTTTAGAACAGCTATCGAAAGAAACAAAATGCCCTCATTTTCAAAAGAGAATTTTAAAATTAGATTCACTTCAAAAAATCAAACATTTACTTAGAGGGTTTAAATAAGGTGACTGAGAAATGAATCCCTGGATTTTTCCATTCTTCTCTGATCTGGCTAGAATAAGGGCAGCCCAAAATTATAGATTAGTCCCTGTCTTTAAACAAGGTAGAAGATGGTGAGACAGTGCTGGGTAGTTGTACAGTCATAATGGATTATGCAGATTTTTGTGTCCTGGGTCACTGTTATGAATCTGATCCAAGACTGCAGTGATGAAATATCAATGTCATTTTATGTCTTTCTGAATCAAATCCTGACCCTGTTAGGTCAATGGCAAAACATTATCAGTACTGGGATTTTCACCTTTTGATTCTCTGGTGTGCAAAAAGAATTAGAGTTTGACTCAGCATTTGTTGACTTTAATTGGCGTTAAACTAAGTTCAAGGCCCGGATTTTTAAAAGACTTTAGGTGCTCATTTGCTCATGCTTTGAGCCTAAAAGCTGTATCCTTCAGGTGATTCAAACACTTAAAACCATAGTGTCAAAACTATAAACTTTTTATCTTTAAAGAGTAATATTATGATGGGCAAGATAATACAGTAATGCTAAGCATATACATTTCTAAATGACATCCACACACTGATTGTGTACCCTGCCATCACTGCTGTGCCAACCCCTAGCTTAGCCCAACGGCACTTCTAACACAGCTTCCAATCATTTCTCTTTCCTCTCCTAAATCGTGGGAGAAGAGCTAAATCCTGATCACTTTTCTGTTCTAGTAGTGCAGAGACCAATACCTGTGTGTTTCCTCTCTGGATAGGAAAATACCAAGCAGGTATTCTGTACTGGTAGATTCTTGGAGATGGCTGTGAACGTGATGGAATCCTCTAGGAAGGGAATCCTTTAGGGAGGGGGGTATTAAATGGTGTCGGCCGCCATGAGTGTAAGGCACACCTGGTTCAAACTGGGCCTCCTGTCACTGCATGTGGAGAGCCGAGCGTCTCAGAGATGATTCACAGCAGCTGTCTTCTGAGCCAGCCAGTGCCAGCATGGCCCTAACATCACTGCATAAAGCACATTGATTAGGAAACCATAAATGAGGATCCAGAAAATGTCTGTATTGCTCTGCTCCACACAGTTAACTGGATAAGGGCTATTTTCACCACATTTATTTGTTTCTCTGAAAGCAAAATCCTTGTCCCAATGACAGGAGGTTCAAAATCTCTCTGACTACAGCGTTTGCGACCCTCAAGAAAATTAGCATGGATTCTGGCTTATACTCTGCATTTGGTCTAGTCTGGCTCACAGTCATCCCTTGAAAGTTCATCACTACAGACTGTGAGGTCTCAGTAGTACAGGAATAGTAACTCTTTGTGTCAAAATGACTAAATTAACAAAACAAGAGAAGTCATCAAACATCCTTTCTTTAGTGACTAATTCAAACAAAATCCTTAGAGATGCCCTGAAAGCATGTACAGGTAGCTTGTTATTTTATTTCATCCTCTTTTGTAGCAGTTATTTTAGAAAGGACATTACAAGCCATTTTTTAACCAGCGGTTGCAGGACCCTAACTCTCAAGTGTTGCATTTTTAGTCTTAGAAAGTTTTGAATCTAAAAAGAAAATCAGAATAAGAGCTAAATGAGCCATAAAATTTTGAGTGTTTATTCAAAATGGAAACAAACTCACAATATTAAATTATTTGTTCATGTCCTCCAAAAATACTAAGGTACACTGCTATAAAAATTATGTCTTGCTGTAATGCGTGCTTACTGGAAATATTTCACTTGTGCTAATATACAGTTCAGGCATGTGCTCCTAAAAGTATTTAGCTATGCTGAAAACCACCAAGGAATTAAATTGGATAAAAGCATACTGAATAAGTTGTTGGAGGTTTAATTACCTTTTCCTTTTTCCTCTTTAGTGGGAGTTCTGAATTCTGGAGGAGTAAAACTCCAGTCTCTACTGTATTGAAATGATATTTTTTTAGCACTCCAATCATTGTCTCTACCTGACTAAGACATTTCTGTGCTAAAGCAGGTGCATTTACTTTTCAAGTATTATTTTACTAATCAATTGAAAAATTACCTCCATGAATGACAGAAGTGCAGACCTTTGGAGTATTTCATTAAAAGGAGCAAACATTAATTACAAATCCAGCCCAACCTTTGCAGACATAAATTATGGGACAGATCTATTTTCTCTACGCTTAATTGCAAGCAGAGACTAGCTCTTCAAATTATTATCTCTAAGGCATGAATGAAATTAAAATGGATTTGATGATATTCTCAAGACATATTTGTATCCAAACAGTTTGGCCATCTACTATTTGTTGATACGAGAAAATTTAGATTTTGCAAAAAAAAAAAAAATAGAAATTGCAAAATGGAATTGAAATCATAAAGTCTTTTTAGACAGGGAAGTCTAATTGCAGGTTTAACAGTGAGATAGTTATTATTATTTGTTAATAACTTTCTGAATTTTTCACATTTCAGGGAGAATTTTCCAGGCAATATCCTTCCCAATAGGTAATATTTACACTTGAAGAAAAATAACTATTTTCTAGTGAAACAAAAAACTTTTCCCACAGGATTATGAAGGTTGAAATTTGGATTTAAGAATAGCTACAGTACTGAAATGTTTGTGAACAAACTGAAATCTGGCAAGAAAATAGATGAGTAAAGTGCCTTTCTTTGTTCACTGAAAACCTATTTTGAATTAGGCATGTTTGTAGATATAAAGCAGAATTTCAAAGACATTTGACAATGGCCAAATTTTGAAGTGACCATTTCTTCCTATTATTGCATGCATTTTGAGCACATTCTCTGTTTGTCTTTTTGTTCTTTTTAAATGTTAAGAAACTGCAAAATTCCATCTTTATTTGTTTGTCAGTAGGTTAAGTCAGAAACACCAGAAACAAATTTCCTAGGTTTTAAGACAGGCTTACTATTTCTCTCCTGCTACTGAGCTCTACTTTAACTATACCAGTTTTACAACTCAATCTGTTTTCCAAGGGAGAAGTATTCAATAGGTAATATTGATGGACTGACATAAATTATCATATAATAAAATACCTTTTCAATTTCTAAAAAAAATTGGCTCTGTACTTCACAAAGAGGAGGAATAGGATAATATAAAAAAAAAATAACAAGTGTAGAACTCAAATTAACACAAAACTACCTGATAAGTCTCAGTGTGAGTCAAAACCAATCTTGAAGACTTGAAGACTTAAGGTATGGAAATCTTCCTTTTTCTTTTTTTTTTTTTTTCCTGTTTCCAATAAGTGGAAAGCTAATTCCTGCAGTAAATAAACAGCATTTATTATAGCATGTATGTAGATGAAAGAAGGTGCGATTTACTGTGACAGCAAGTGAGGAATAGATGTAAAACGCAAAGTTGTTGTTTTTGTTTTTTTTTTTTTTTTTTTTTTTTTTTTTTTTTTTTTTTTTTTTTTTTTTTAATAGTACAATGAAACATAAATATATTCTTTGTAAAACATATTTAGTGATCAACATTTTTTATTAGCCAGCCTTCTTCTGTAAGTACTTTACCCTTTATTTAACAGTGTTTGGACAAAGGAGTCTAAGCAAAAAATCTCCATGGGTACTGCTTGCCCCCCATGATTTTACTATCCTGCTACCAAAGAGGTTAATCATTTGGCACTGCATACTTTAAAAGAAAGAATGAAAGAAAGAAAGGAAAAAAAAAAAGCAAAAAAAGATAATGACTTGCTTGGAGTTTAATTTACTTGTGTCATACAATAAATACCAAGCTGAGTTCTCACAGTCTTAATCATTAACCTCAGATAGGACTTCAGCTTAAAATGCATTCCTTCATCTCTGATATGTTTCATGAATACACTTGTAGATATTTTAACTACAGTTTCAAATATGCTGAAGAGACAAAAAAATCCAAGGCCCCTCAAAAGCCAAGCTCTCTGCCACCTTATAACTTTTGGACATAATATGACCACCCATCTCAGCTGTCACAACACTTTCTGAAAGCAGAACAGAAGCTCTGCAATAAGAGATTTTTTTTTTTTTTTTTTTTTTTAGGAGGCCCAGCTCAGTTTCAGAGAGCTTATTGGTACAAAGAGCAGGGCAGGGGTACCGGAACAAGGCAAAATAATCTGATATGGTATTGATTTTTTTTTTTCCAGATTTCCTATCGTTACAGACTTCTCAGGGCCATGGCAAAATATTTCTAGTACTGAATTGAAGATTCTGATACAACGTTAGAAGATTACCTCAAAAATATAATCTGGTTCAAAAAAATTAGAAATAATTGACCCAATAGAGAGAAGACTTCATGGGCTTTATAATTGTGAGTGTCTTGTTTAGGGGAGGGAAGAATGAGAAATTTTTCCTGCTCCTTTGGATTTTGGAAATATTTACATTTTCTTCATTCTCTGGTATTTCATCCTAACTGAAAAGTGAGGAGTTAACGATTGATCCAGAGCTTGGGAAAAGCAGTCAAGCAGAGGACCACTGAGGACAGGGTGAACCCTTTAACCATATTGCCTGAGAAAGGCAGCACTTGGCAATCTTTTTCTGGCAATGATAAAATCATAGGTAACCTATTTGCTCTGGAATCTAAACCAGAGCACCACGTTTAAACCACCTGCATCTGAAATGAAGATAAACATGTTATGGGGATCTCCCCTTTTACTTATAGGCCTGAATGGAACATGATTTTTAATGGACCTGGGCAAACTCCTCATTCTTAATAGCATACCATTCAAATCACAACAAAATTTAAACAAGTGTAGTGACTGTTTTTTTTTCTGCCTGAAGTTATCCAGTCCTAAAATTTTATCCAAATCTCATTGTTAAGCAGCATACACTTTATATTTCTATAGAAAGAAAAACATTATCAACAATTACTGTTTTTTAACACCTTGCAGCTTTTATATAGTTTCTTCTATATATAAGGAAGAAACACATTAATCACTGTGTGAAACTAACACCAACAAAATTTATAAAATATAGAAAGTTTGGGGTAGAGGGGGCAGGAAATCAGTTAAATTACAGATTTAAAAAATAAGACACATTCTTTATTAAGGGGTATGGAAAGGATACAAAGGACAAAGTGTATGTACCTTTAATCTACTTTTTTTTTTTTTCCTTTTTTCTTTTTTTTTTCTCTGAAGACAGAACTGCAGAGAAGACTTTGCTTAAAGTTGTATAGATCGTTAACAGAAATGTTGATAAAATGTTCTTCATCTAAGTATTACACATTGGCATAGTAATGACTGCTATATTCTAGACGTAGACAAATGTTTATTCAGGCACTGGCATGCACCGAAACAACATCCATTAATTATAGCTAAGAAGGAGAGTGAGCAACGACTGCTCTGTGGTAGATCCCAAGTAAGGCCTGCAGTACCATCTCGGACCCATGCCACAGCCTTTCAAACATGGGCTACAGGATTTCACGGAGTGGGCTGTAACATTCTAAAGGGTGACATAGACTTCACGTATAACAATGAGGACAACCGCATGAGAATAATTTCAAGAACAGCTCCTATGTCAGAACTACAACACAAGATCTGCTGGGCGACTCAAGTTTCCATTTCTGGAAAACACGAACTACTTTGGACTGCCAAGGCCAGCATATCTGGGTTTCCCAGACCCCAGCATGATGGCACATATAAATGGGAGCAAGCAGCCCCTGTAGAGAGCTGCCCAGAGCCTCCCTGTGCTCCTCAGGGAGGTGGTGTGCAGCCCACAGCTGTCAGCCATGCTGGGATAGCAGCACACAGCTCACAAAAGGGTTGTCCCCCCAATCACTGCTGGTCTACACAGAGAGAGCTGCAGACAAAGCTGACAAGGGGGTGAACGAGTACCATGATGTGTAGTTCAGAAAATACATAAGTACCTTTATACATGTTATGTGCATAGTTCTCATTCTGAACTTTTTTCCTTTCTCTCCTTCTCGGTCCTCCTTCTTTCCCCCAGCAAGCTCTGAAATAACAAATAAAAGTAACATCAATGCTAGCTCCACACAGATGAGATAAACAAATGTGTGTGGAACAGGGAGGTGCATCTGTTTAGTGATTTTAAAATAAGCTGACATGTGTCTGTGTCACCAGTCCAGCTTATCTTCCTCCAGCCTATCATGCTTTTGTGTACATGTATTTAGCTGAAATATGATGGGAGGGAAGATTATTATTATTACAATATCCATTTGAAATATTCCAATCATTTAAATACTAAAAGTTACCCGTAAATTGTGGACAAACTTGTTGCATGTTGTGTTATCACTGCAGATTGAACTCTTGTAGGATAAAGGTCCAGCATGTTTCAAATATTTCTTGGTCTTTTTTGGACAGCCAAATATGAATAACAATTTATTTTGGCCAAAAAGACAAATTCCAGGTGAATTTATGTCCTTAATGGGAGATTTGCCATAACAAACAAGAAGGGGATATAGCTATAAGAATCAGTGTGTTCTAGTCAAAAGTGGAATATCTTAAATCAAAAGTTACTGTAAACTTAAAGGTTCCTGTTAAGCCCTTCTATTTAATCTTCAACATGAAAAGCTAGAATTCATGTCTTCTACTTTATTAAAAGAAAGGCAACCACTAGGATAAAATAATATTGAGAAATAAAATTTACCTTGGATTAGTTTCATGTAAACATAAAAAATCGACTTCTCAGAACTCACAGGAAAAAACATAATATAGTTAATATTAAATACAATGATTATGCAACCTATTACTTTTACAGTTTGTGCTCTTGTGTCCTTGATTTCAGCCCTGTTTTGCTTATGATTAATGAATGACTCACCTTTAGTACTCTTTCATTTATTTCATACCTCATTATGAATTTTAAAAGGTCATTTGTTATTTGAAAATTAAAAAAAAAAAAAAAGAATGGAAGTTGGACACTTTTCATAAATGCCAATGACATTTTTATAAATAAATTGCCAGTGCCCAGTATCATACCTCTTTGTAACTGTTTAAATTTTCTTACTACTATAGATATAATTTCAAAAACTTGGGTTTAGTCCCATATAGTAACAGGTGAAATGTCTGCACATTTTATGTGAACATCAGGAGTGCCTATGCACTCCCTATACAGTCATTCTCACTCATAAATCCCAGAATGACACCTGATGTGCATAACTCTTTTCTTTTTTAAATTGTCAAGATGCTACACTACAATTTCCCATGGTTTCTCATTTCTTTAGTTTGGAATATTATTTTGCCAGGGTTTGATACTCTGTGGTGGTTTTAAAACCACTGATTGTTTTTTGGTACTAAGGTACTATCCAAGGTTTTGTACCAAAAAGTTCACAGTACTTTTTTTTTTTTTTTTTTTTTTTTTTTAAGCTACATCCTTTTTCTGTTTTGATAATTACTTCCAACTACAGCATTTGGTAGTCACAAAATACACAAAAGTCTTGGGTCACATCCATGCTAAATCACATTCTGTGAGACAATCAAAGGCATAAGGCAAAGGCCAGCTTTTCTCTAATTTTCTAGAGGTAAATTCTTAAACCAAACGGGTGTCACTGTCAGAAGACAACAGTTACCATAAAAAACAAACAAACAAACAAACACACCTATAATCAACTGATAGCTTGTGGAGTAGATAATATCTGCAGAAGCTCGTAATAATTCCATTCAACAGAGTCACTGTCACAGCTGGCAACCTACGCTGTGGAACTTTGTGGTGGCACAGAAATCTCCTTTTGGACAGAGGGTGATCAACATTCTTCACAGCATTCACTTCTAGGACCATGTAAAAACAGGGCCTGTGCTGTCTATGGAGCAATGGCCTGCAAGGCTGTTTATAGCCTGGGCTACACTCCAGGCTCTGTAGACATGCCCAAGCTAACTTTAAACTGGACAGTTTGGTGATTTTTGGCAGTTCAAAGTTTCTTGATGTTCAAAGTTCTGCAAGGGACCTCACTGTAAAAAGGTTACCTCTAATTTACCAGTGACATTACCACATTTACCAGTGACTAAATTACCTATGATGTCCCAAAGACAGCTGCACCCAGCTCCTTCTGCAGAAGATAACCTGTCTTCATACCATGCCCTGTTTGGAGCCTGGCCCTTAACGTGTACACAGCAGCATCTGCACCTACTATTTTTGCCCTATCATATTTACAGCTGGATTATTCATGTGAGGTTTATTGAGGCTGGATGCTGAGGCTCCATCTGACTGAGAGCAAACCAGAGTCCATGGACTTTAGAAACAGAAATATAAAAATCAACCCCAACCAATTGCATACTTCTTCGCCCTGTACAATATGCATGGCTGTTTGTGGTGCCAAGTTCAATAACTTAAATGTTGTGTCATCACTAAAAATAATATAACTGAGCATGGTTAGTAATTGCAGCCTGACCTTCAGCCTCGGATTTGCTTAATATTGTGGCTTTATGTTTTCCCCCAATTTGTTTAGAACTCTTTGTACCATGGATTATTAATCTATAACTAAACATCGTCCTTGGTGTTCATCTAGATGACGATATTTGGAACCAAAGCAAATCTATTATCTTTTCTTTGAATTTTGTAAGCCTGTTTATTCGAAGCTTTTATTCAGCTTCTTCCAATAATTTCAGTGCAAACTGTACAAGAAAAAATGTAACTGTTTATTTAGGATCATTGTTTTAAATCACATCTCATCTATGATGCATTTCATCTGTAGACAGGTCGTTCTTAAGGTTAACTAAATTAAATGCTCATCCCAGCACTGTATGCTAATTCCTGACAAGCACTATAATAACTTTCAGTGTGAATAAAGGAGACAGTACAGCACATGACATATAGCAAATGTAAGAAAGTAATGACAAATAGTAAATAACTATTTACATGAGTTAGGTTGTATGTAAAAAAACAAAAACAAAACAAAACAAAACAAAAAAACCCTCAGTGGGAAAAGAAAAAGTAAAACTTCCTGAAGCTATAGGAAAAACGGGGGTTTGTGCTGAACATCACAGAAACCACAAAAAACTACAGAAGGTCTGCCTAGGTTACTACAATTCCTGACTATCATCTCAAGTGCAGAGTGAACAAAACCAAAGCATATATGGCAGAACAGAATGTTCTGAAGAACAGAATGTTACATAATGTGCATTTTTCTCGAAGGATTTCATCTTTAGTAAGTGGCTTCCTATTCAAGCAATGAGAGAACATAAACTCCTCCCTTATTAGAATGCAAGTTTGCTTCTCAAGGTGAATCCTTAGAGATAACTACAGACATTCTGAAACTTAACAGGAATTACTTTTGCTACTTGAAGAAGGGCAACTATTTCAAAATATCATTTATTATTTCTTATTATAATGATACCAAGAACAATTTTCAGGAACTATCCAGTCCTTATTTTGGCTCAAAACAATTTAAATGGCTTAACTGGGCATTTCTACTAGAATTTTTATATAAGGTTTTAAAACACAATCTATTGTAACTCATTAGAATTGGCCTGGCATTTCTGCACAGAATTTTGAGTTAGCTGTTCTCCTATGTCTGTGGAAACACTGAACAAATAGAAGCAGGTAATTTTCTGCTGTTTGCAAATCCCAAAGGAATGAAAACAAGTCTCCCCAGACTATCAAGAGCACTACATGTTTCTGCTTTGCTGTTAACTCAACAAATACACTTTTCCCAAAGCACTCTTAAAAAAAATTCCTTCCATCTTATATTTCCTCTGTAAGGAAATAAAATATATATATATATATATTAAAAAATAATAATAAAAAAGCATGCATAAAGCTAGTGAGAAGGGATGACTTTATTTTATTTTATTTTTTTATTTTTTTCCCCAAGTGATAAATTATACAGTAGCAATATCATAACATTGGATTACTGGGATATTTCTTCCAAAATGTATGTCTGTGCTTCCTACTGTCCCACAAAACAGACGTTATAAAGAAGGCAGCTTTAAAAAAATTAATCAACTTAATCAGTATCTGTAAGCATGAAATGCAAATGCAACTAAAGTTGGAACAAACCTTAACTTCCACCTTGTCTTTCCTTTTTTTCATATCCAACATAGACTGTGACTGAGGTGTCCAGATACCATTCCAGAAAGCCTTTATCACTTATGATCGCAATTTGGAGTCCTGGGAATATGCACATCAGATCTTTTACACAAATATCTGAAATGAAGAGCTCCTTGAGAAAGATGTGTGGAAATCCCCTTGCTCCTATATTATTTAAGGCTACTGTACAGACATGAGGCCATGGCTGCTTCCTGCATGAGCAAGCACTGTACAGAAAGTGACTTTTAGCCATATACATTTCTGTGTATTTCAGAAAAAAACAGTGCTTTTATATCCAGGTAGATGACATAGCTAATGACACAAGGAATATCTGACTACCTGAAATAACGGGGAACCGTACTTTGCAGCACAATATTCAGAAATCTCAGGCAAGTGTTTGTCTTTGTTTAAATTGCTGTTTTTTGGACAACTAGGTATTCATTTCTCTTGGCTCTACTATAAGATTACATTCACATATCGCTGACTGAATGTAACCAAGGTAATACTTGGATTCAGGAGTGACCCTTGCTAGGCTTTATCATGCCTATGTTCACATTGCAGGCTACTGCATACTGACCCCTACACCAGGCACCCATGCAGAACATGTGTTACATAGACTCAGAGGGTGAAAATATCAAACTACCATAAACCCTGTAACTGTCAAATGCAAGAAATGATAGACTATGCCCTAAAGCTCTACTGTGGCAAATTCACTGGTAGTGTGACTTCAGGCCCAACCTCAAATATGAATGTGTAAATTACATCTTTGGCACTCTTAACAGACACCTGCAACACTGTGGGAGCTTGTGCTACTGTACAGATGATTAGGTTCACTCTCATTGCTTTTCAAAGATTGACTTACAGCAAGCAAGGATGCAGAGTACATTAGGCTTTCAAAGAGGAGGACTTGGGGGGAAGGTAACCTGAATGTTTAGCACATTTTATAGTAAGATCTGGAATAAAGGATGTGGATGTTATGAGAACAAAACAATGAGGTTACTGGCAGGAAAGAACTTGGAGTTGGAGCAAATGTGAAGGTAAAATAGAATCAAAATAGTGAACCATCTGCTTTCTAATGAAAACAGCTCTACTTG
This sequence comes from Anas platyrhynchos, assembly GCF_047663525.1. Lineage (NCBI taxonomy): Eukaryota > Metazoa > Chordata > Aves > Anseriformes > Anatidae > Anas > Anas platyrhynchos. The sequence continues at coordinate 17,163,122 of NC_092598.1, read as the reverse complement.
TCAGCAACATCTAGAAAAAATGATTTCTTAGTTGGAGTGTGTAACTGAGGGAAGTAGCTTTTTTGCTATATGAGGTAATACACTCAAATGATGTATGACTTAGATAATAGTGTGGGTTAATGATCTTCAGCTGGATCAGGGAGTAAAACAAAGTAATTTCATAATACAGAACATGATGGATTAAATCATGTTAATACTGGGTATATACATTAAAGAAAATGATCTTTCTGGCATACTAAATGGCAAAATAAAAAGCACTTTTAGTAAGTTATATGATTAATTGGTCTGCCCTTTTATTTATGTACCATGATAAAGTAAAATGTACTTCTTCTGGTTACCTCCCAAGCAATTATTCTAAAAGTTATACTGAATACACCAGCTTCATCATATTGCACCAGTCGATCAGGAAATGCAGAGTAGGTCCCCATCTTTGTTTTAAGGCAGGAGATTTTCCTCTCCTTTTCCTGTCCTCCCTACTAGATTTCTTTTTTCTCTGTATGTTTTTCAACTCATAGAAACATGACTTTGAGAACAGTATTTTGATGCATTGAAAAAACTTAAACAGATTGTTTTGCCTTGAGCAGCATTAATTGGGGAGAATGTAAAAAAAAAAACAAAAAAACAAAAAAACAAAAAAAAACACAAAACAAAACACAAAAAAGTGAATATTTATAACTCAGATATAATTCAAGCAAATATTTAAATATAGGAATGCAAATGCTCCAGACTCCATCCCAATTCTCATCTTTTTCATTTCCTGCTTGCATGATTTAGCTGGTTATCCTGCAAGTTTCTACCAGATTTCCAAAGGTTTGATCATATCCAGAATTTTTTAGAAAGAAACTGGAGATGGATTTTCAAAAGAGATTTCAAATCAAAGGAAAAAACATTCAGAAGTAATGGTGCCTACAAAGGGAGAAATACTACTATAGAGAACTGTGTCTACCCCAGTTTCATTTTACATCATCTTATGAGCCTGCAGAAATTGATACAATGCAGAAATTAGAAATTAAGGCAAAGTCCATTTCATTGATATTTTTTACCTTTTTAAAATATATTTTTTTATTTTTTTTTATAAGATTTAATAAGTGGAAGATGTTTCTCCATTCCACTAGGGAGTTGTATAGCTCCTCTTCAAGCTAGATTGTCTTAAAGAGATGAGATGTACTGGACAACATGGAAAATCTGAAAGACCACAGACCTGTACACAGTTTTGTAATGCAAACTTCAGAATTCAGGTGGAAAGCGTCTGACAGAGAAAGAAACTTGCACAAGGGGCCCAGCATTTGCATGGACTTACCCTGTTTCAGTGACATCTGTGGAAAAGTGAGTCCTGATTTTAAAACACTAGGCTGAAGGAAATTGCTTTTAAAAAAGAACCAGCTAAGAACAACTACCTTCTATTTTATTTTATTATTTATTTTTTTTAAGCTAGTGCCAGACATCTGTCTCCTACAGTGCTTTGCATTTCCACACAAAATCATCCTGATCTAATCCTGGTTCCTCTCACACAAAGTCCACCCACTGATACAGAGTCAGTATTCACTGATTAATCTTTTGTTTGCAACATCACTATGCTTTCTTCCTCCTCTGGGGTTTTGCCTTCTCCATTGTAATGTGAAATCTGTCTTTGCTGGACATTAATTAAATCATGGCAAATATAAATTCGTACATTTTCAGTATGTTTCATATGTGCATTTTACACTTATGCCCTGGCAAAGAAAATGCTCTGTCGTCAAGCTCTACAAATGCATATTTTGTGTCATCTCATTTTAGTTTATGTGAATATACTCAGGATGTTCATTCCTCCTGCAGTGCTGTCCTGTGTTTAATTCTCATATACATTAAAGGGAGCTTACTCTGCTGTTTGCAGGCCTGTCGAAATTCTAGCTCATGTGGAAAAAGGCCCACAAGTTTTCCTCAGCAAAGGCATAATTTTTAACCCCTTTCTATGATCAATGCTCCCCAAAATTATTTTGTACACCTTTACTAAATGTTCCTCCTTATTCTAAAGAAGATTTATTATAGATATTATAGAAATATATAGATATTATAGATATTTATATAGATATATAGGTATATATATAATATATATAATATATAATAATAAATATATAATATATACAATATATAATAATAATAAATATATAATTATATATTATATATAATATATATAATGTATAATTATAGACAATTATATAATATATAGATATTATAGATATTTATTTTATTTTACCAATTTCTTCCAGTAAACCCTATAGCTGTTAATAGTGTTTATATATTTTTAAGCAACTTTTAAGCCTTAAAGTATTGAATGGATTCTGCCTAGAAATACCAAATAGATCCTGAAGTTAGTTAATACAAAGAACCTGACTGTTGTCAGAATATAGGAGACAGGTGAAATGTATCACAGAATATAGCATATAAGCCAGTTTCTTCAAAGTGTTGATCTAAAGTAACATTCAATTATTGTTACACTTTAAACTTTGTAGGATATAACACCATGTAGAAGTGTGACTTTAAAATTAGCATTTGCAAGTGCCTATGATGTAGGCGAGGGTTTTTAGCAAACAGCAGGTTTTAAACATAAAAGTACATTAATTTATTTGCTGTAACAAAATTAGGTGGATTAGTTATTGTTCAATCTGATTTGTTAAACAAAAGCTTTTATGTTTCAAAAAAGAAAAAAATCTGAAAGGAGCAGTGTTGGTGCTCTGGTACTCCATTACTGTTGGCAAGACTCAACTAGAAATGCAAGATATGTATAAAGAGTAATTTTGTCTCATTAAACGACAGCACTAGTAGTTCCTCTTCATCTCCTTAATTCATTTCTTATAGTTTTTCTTGTCACATCCACTTGTTTTATGGCTTACTAACTTGCAAGTTATGGTCGTAATTTATGGTCAAAATTGAGTGGTAGCAAATCACAGAATATTTTCATTGATTACCCTAAATTGTCTAATCTCCTGTATGTTTTTAGTACTTGATTGGGTGGTATTTACTGATTGCCTTCATCTAATTTAAAAATCAATCAATAGCAACAATGAGAGGTGGTGGATAAATCGAGTCTAATGCAGCATAACTGCAGCAAATATCCATCAAGGGCTCATTCTCAATCAAATTTGTGGTAAGTTTTAATACATAAACCAAAATGTCTAAAAGCCTTACTTCTAGAGCACATCATTTTAAAATTGTGTTCTGTATTGTGACAACTTATTGCTCTTATGCTGTCTATTTAGGGTGTTTTTCCACTGCTAAAATGAACATATTTCACTACAATAAAACTGTAGCAAACAAGAAAAAAATGTCATCAGCTTTGGTTTAAAGGCACTTTGTTCCATCTTCCCCAATATTATCTGTGTATAATAATGGGAATTAACATAACATCAGCTTTTCTTATAAACTGTATGCATTTTCTCTGAGATAAACATTCTAATAAGTGTCTTGATGGGAAATGTGTTTTCTACATCGAGAAATCAATTCATTAAAGTTGTTCTTTTTTTTTTTTTTTTTCTTTTTTCTTTTCTTTTCTTTTTTTTTTTTTTTAAAGCATCTTTTATTTCCTGAAGTTTTGGGTAGCAAATATGAAAAAAAACTGTCTGGAAGGCAGAATTCAAATTTATGGACACTATCAGGGCAAAACCACGTCATGCAGCAAAGAAGGACAGAGAGCACATGCAAAGCGTCTTTTCAAGTGATGGTAGTAAAAACTTAAAATCCTTCTTTCTAATCTCTCATGAGAAAACATACACAAAATACCATTTTATTTCTGAACTAAGCATGGATCTCCAGTTTATATTAATGTAAGTTTTATATAGGCACATGGAGGTAAACAGTTAAATAAACTGAGGTCAGAATTATACCTGCATTTGTATCAGGCTGAGGAGCCTGTTCAATAGCCTGGAAAAACAAGTTAAAATTGGTCTCTATCCTTGAAAGAATTTTGACCCACACTCAAAAACAGGTATTTGGTATAGACTTCATATAGTAAACATTGAATGCAGATATCTAAGAATATTTAGCTTTTATTTCCTGACAACATAGGAGATATGCTATATAGTTCTTGGACAATAGGAATTTCTGTCTTGTGTCTTGAGATGTTAATACATAACCAGTGAGTAAGAAGAATTTGGAGATTTTGCACGTTTCAACAATTCTGAAGTTATTTGATTTTAGAATCAAGTGCACATATTGGCAGATAGACATTTTCTTTTACTGCATTTAAGTTCAAAAAAGTACGATACTGAGTACAGCCCAGGAACATGATCTGGAGCATTACATAAGAAGTTAGAACTGAATTTCACTCAAAACATCATTAAGCAGTACTTTGAAAGACAAAGCACATATTGTTTCCTAAAGGTTGAAAAGAAAAAAGAAAAGAAAAAAGTAAAAAAAAAAAAAAAAAAAAAGAAAAGGACAAAGGTTCTGAATTAATCAGAACACTAAACCTGAAGTTACACACATCAAGACCTGGGAATTCTTTCCTTTAGCTTTGCAGCTGGACACTCTCTGAGACCAGTATCAACACCTGTGACTTCTTAAATTTTGCATAATCCAGATGAAAAGACAGAGAAAACATTAATTCTTATTCAATCCCAGTCATGTTTTATTTCAAGTGTAAATGTGACTGTCTTTTATTTGTGTGAGGGTTCGTTATAATGCTATTTATATGTTCTTCTACAGTTTTGATTTTATCTGGGATTAAAAGAAGAATGGTACAATGCTAAGGTATTAAAGCAGGGGCTTTCCTATCAAATCTGCTACACTTTCTAACCAAAAGAGGGAAGTGTGAGGCATCTTATGAAGTAGTTTTCTGGCAAGATTCAAGAGGTTTAGATAGTTCTGAAATCACTCAGATGAAAATTCCACATTTTGGTACTTATGTGAAGAAAGTAGAAGTTACATGGCTACAATCTACAATTAGTACAAACAAATCTGCAGATATATGTGGATCAGGCAAACTCTGTAAAATAGTTCTGCTCCAATCAGTTTTAAGGTACCTTTTGCTGCTAAACACCCTCTAAAAGTCTCTGGCCCAAGTAACAGATCACAGCACACATTGCAAATATAAAAGACAACCACCAAAGAGAACCCTACCAGCAGTCCGCTGTTTATTAAAATTCTGACATTCTGAGATATCTTCTTGCCAAGGGCCCTCTTACAATGACATCTGTACACTTGTCATTACATTGCAGTTCACATTACTTACATAAACATGCCACAGGGAAACCATGACTGATATAATTTTTATAAGATTGAAAGGTAGCCATTGTGATCATTAAAACAAACCTGAGAGAGCCTTCCTGATGATGGAATAGATTCAGTTACTTCTTCCTTCTCTGTGGGTCATTAGTTAAAAAGGAGAAGGTGGGGGAGGAGGGAGAGAAGCCCATATACTGCAGGTGTTTTATCCTTTGTAAGGAGACTGCACTGAGACAAATGATTCTAGCTGGCATTTTGTACACACCGGAGATTGCTTATCGATCCAGATCAGAATATTCAGGCTGGCCCCGGGGAAAAGGCAGAGTATTTTCTGAGGGAGTTAATAACCTGGCAGCTGAGCTGTCTTGTCCAATTCACTGAACCTAGGGCTCTAATCAGGCCAGAGTTTCTTATTTTGAGAAATCTTGCCATATGTGTCTGCTAGCTGCCTTCCACTCTATTGGACCAGTGACAGTGATTGAAATGACAGCCTATAGATAGAGCCTAATCAAATTGTTTATTATCAGCCTAAATCAATATGTATAGATTGTTGAAACATCACTGTCATGCCATGGAAAAGTCGTACTAATACTACATGCTGCAGGTGTAATTCTAAAATGTATTTTTCCATCCTAAATTACGTCTGAATTTAACAGAGTAAAAGAAATTGTAGTGGTGTATGAGACAGTGAAAAATATACATGTTTACACATTCCAATAAAATAACGTTACAGATTAATGCTAAAATGTCATGTTGTGCACTGCTTAAATATGTTATCATGCTCCCTGTACAGGAGAGAGGCAACAGAGCAGTGGGAAAAGAAAAAGGGACTGAAAAGAGAAGTACTTTGCCTTTTTGTATAGAGAGGGGGAAGTCTCACACAGGTTTGTGTAAACACATTCTGCAGAGCAAAACAAATTCCAACACACCTGAAATCAAGTTTTGAGACTGTAGTCTACAGATATGAAACATGCAGTGATGTGAATTCCTATGGTACTACATAAATATTCCTCCCAAAAGCCTTTCAAAGAGCTTTGTGTATCAGGTCTACTGCTTTAAAAGGAAAAACATCAGGGCAAACAACTTGCGCTCTGAATTTAGGAAACAGAAACTAATTGCAAGCACCCAAGATTTAACCCAAGAGTTGGTTTCATAAAGAAAGCTATGTCTTCTAAAGACTCATGGGTATTCTTTTTGCACAGAAAAGATATAAATGCATTATATGGAGAAAACTAAAAATGTAATAATATGTAGTGAATTTGATTCTATAGGCTTAATTAACATCTCAAGCAGAACTGTTCAAACACTAAAAAATAAGATGGAGTAAGGATATTCCTGAAAGCATACCACTGGGAAGAGGTATCTCAGCTTTAGGAGAGACTCACTAATCTTTGTGGTCCCTGAAGCCCACCTGAACAGTACCCACATGAAATTCTTCTCTAGTATAATTGACCTGAAATGGGTAATCCCTGGAGGCCTTGTAGCCCAGCAAGAGTCAGTTGTGTATTTTATAACTTTTGAAGTAGGTCTACTGGCAGAATTTTGCACTACCTAATCTGTTCTGTGGAATAATTTATTGCCTTGCTCCTCAACAAAAGAATTTTCAAAACTATTTTAAAATACTCTGGCAAGGTAAAGGTGCCTTAACCTTAGAGTAAATTATACTTTTTGCCCTGAAGAATAGTGTAAAGTAACCTTCAGGTTAATTAATCTTTGCAATGTAACACACTCCTGTTTGAATATCATTTACATTGTGTGATTATTGGGCTGAGTCAAATGTATAACAACTTTTAGCATTACGGCATACATGTTAATAAAAATAATATTGCCCTGTAGGTTGTACTGATTTAAAGTGGTGTGTTTTTCTTTGGATAAAATGTACTTTTCTTACTGCTTGCATTCAAAGCTCTCCAAACAGCAATTATCTTTGGCTGACTGATTCTAGGAATTTTCCCGTTACTTTCAAAATAAGAATTTATTCATTGCCACTTTAAGAAATAAAGGTACTTATTCAGCACAAAACTTCAGCATATAATTCTTTCTAAGCATATGCCTAAATCCCTCCTGAGTCAGGGAAGAGGTTAAGCAGGTGCTTAGCTTCACGCATAGCCTTAAGCCCTGAATGATTTCAGTTGGACTTGCCCTTGTTTTAAGTTTTGAACATACCTGGGGCATAGTCATGGCTGAGCATACAATACAAATACAGGTGGCTGAATTTGTCCCATAGCTGGCACAAAAACAAAATTACACATTACTTTTAAAGAGTTTTGACCAAAATCCAGCAAAGCACTTAAGTCTAAACACACTGCTGATTTAACTATCTCAGTTTATAGTTACACTGGTGCAATTTCCTAGCATGGATATACTCTGCTAGTATTTACATTGGCATAATTGGGCAAGACACTTTTAAGAAATGAATGCCACTGAAAGTCCTGGAAAGATAGGGTAAACCTGCAAGAGATAATACCAAATTTGAATAAACTCTAAAAGCAATTGCTGGAGGGACATAAGAAATGGAAAATATCTACTAAATTAAAATAGTCTGTGAGCTTTGTTGAAACACACAATAAAGAGACTGCAAAGTCACATTCTCTCCACCAGCTGTGTGCCCTGTCCCCTAAACATGGTAAACCTGCCTGGTGATGTACTTCATTTACACAGAAAGAAGAACGACATCACTACGGCCTCCCACCTCTTTGACATGGAAGTAAGAAATCCTGCATTGAATGAAACTAGAAGAATTTCATGATTTTCAGCACACTGATTCAACCAATGCAGTTCAACACTATTGCTGAAAACTATATTTTGCTCAGTGAACAGCAACCTTTTCATAATGCTGGAACAACGTCTTTCCCTTTTTTCCCCTCTTCTGTAACACCAATGGAGAGGCAGAGTCCTACCAAACAAAAATTTCCCAATAAGTAAGTCACTAATCATGTATCATTTTCTGGTTCTATAACTTGAAACTGCAGAGTCTGCCATTGAGAAGCACTAAGCCTTTATGGCTCCATCTGAAATATCATCTGCAAAATCAGAATTTTGATCTCTCTCTCTCTCTCTCCTATTCTTTATTATTTTTTTTTTTTTCTAATTGGAAATTTCCTGTGGAAAGGATGTTGACTGGTATACTTTTCAAGTTAAAGACAATTTTGGGCTTAATTTTCCCATGCAGTTCTGTGTAGGAGAGACAGCCAAGTATCTAACACCATGGAAACAAATTCACTACTGATCATGAAATACACAGAAAGTCACTTGACCAAAAAACTTCTGATCTACTCCAAACACACTTGACAAACTCATTTGACTTCAAATATTTGCACTGTGATATTTTTATTACTCTCTTACTATTAAAATGACCTTGCATTTCACACCTTGAAGTCATCTGTTACCCACTTGCAATACTTGTAACTCTTCTTTGTCAATTCTTTAAAACCTTCTACAGACCCTTCCTGACATTTCTCAGAATAGTTTTGCTAACATGTTGCTATTCATATCTGAATTGGTTTCAAAAATAGTAGCTCCTTCCAAAGAACATAGATGAAATGTCTAGATTATACCTTGTATACTGTAAGACCCATTGAACTGCATATTCTCTAATTGTTGGGTTGAAATGTGTTGAAATGTGGAAATCTGTTTTAGGTTCTGAGTGGCATGCAGTGAAATCTCTGAGTCTTCTGAGAGAAATCTCAGAGATTTTATATTTTTTTTCTATTACTTCTCAAAGGCTCTTGAAGTTAAGAGTTTCACACAACAGTAGTCAACAGTGTCACTGTTAACCAACTTTCCAGTACATATGTCTCTGTTATCAGTACTGTGTACTAATGGAAAATAAATGTTTTAGCCTAGTTCTACCTCAGGAAAGGACTGTGTCTAGGATCCTCCTAGAAATCTTGTAAAATTCTTATTTATACCATACTTAATGCTTTAATTATTGCATTTCCCTAGATCTATTTATTTTCTTTTTGTTTATTTTTACTATAGGGTGGTTTGCTTTGTTTATGCGAGAAAATGGGATGTAAAAACTAAGTACTACTGTTACAAGGTCTACAGGTTTACTTGTTGCTTTTTCCCATTTTGTATAAACAGCAAACATTAAGAGAAGATGCACAGTGCACCAAATTCTCATTCCACTCAAAGAACATAATGGTTCTAAATCAAATTCTTCAAGACACCCAAGATGCAGTATTAGAGTCACCAGTACAATCCTTGTCCTGTCCCCTTCTTAATAAGCATTACAACTGTCAGACTGTTTCTGCCTTTCATTAAATGCATCATTATCTACCAGCACATGGACATACTAAAAGAATGAACATTAATCTACAAATACTTATGTTCTAATTCTACTTAAACATACAAAATATAAATACTTTTATTTTGTGATTTCAGTGAACTCTACTACACTCCAAGTAATTGCTGTAAGTTTCTGTAAAAAAAAAAAAAAATAAATAAAAATAATAACCAAACAAAAAAAAACAACCACTGCCAAAATTAAGAATAGCTAAAGTTTAGCGTGTTTTTCTGTTAGCCTCTGGCAATCCACTTTCAGTTTTCTTGGATACCATAAAGAATTTAACAACTTTCCTTTTTTGTCATATGAACCATCCTGCCAGAAACTCTATGATTAAGTAGATTTCTCCACTACCAACAAACAAAGCCCTATGTTGAACTATTTCTGTTTTTTCAGTTGCATTGTGATGTTGCTAAATAAATCCAGTAATCTCACAACAAAGTCATAATTGTGCTCTGGATCACAAAGTTTGCAACCTAAATGTCAGAACTAAAAAATTACTATTTGAATGAAAAGGGAAAATACAGTATAAAACAGACCCATGCCCTACAAAACCTCTATCCATAATCGTGTTTCACTTCAGATGCACAAATAATTGATGTACTGTACAAATCAGGCCTGCAAATTGGTTTGCCTCCCAAACTGTGCTTCAAACCTCATTACATTTAATAGCTCCATACCAAAATGCCAAGACCATCAAAATAAATAAATAAATAATTAAATAAATCTGGCTAGGTTTATGCACTTAAAAATAAATAAATAAAATAGTATTGAAACAGACCAATGTGGAAAAGTGTAGTATTAGGAAGTTCTAAATTCACACTACTCTTCAGCAGTATAAAGGGGGATTAATCAAGAACTGTGATGGTGAACTTCTAGAAGACCGAGTTTAAGAAGTGAAATCAATTCCAACAGTGCAGTGTCACACTGCTTGGCTTAATTACTGAACCCTTTTCTGTCAGCTGGAAAAGCAGTTACTGTGCTGTTTGGAGATAGTGGTATCTAGCATTCTTTTGCATGCCCTGCACTCCCATCCTTTGTGTGGAGTTACACAGAGCAGAGATGACAGGTGATCCTCCTGGACAGTCCAGCTACACTTCTGAACAGCTAAGCCTGCTTTGCTTAAGCACAAGATAAAATGGTAGTGACCATGGTATTCCAACATGTTATATGTGTAGAACTGAAAATAAGTCCTAAATTACAATCAATATTTTTACTTTATACCAGGAGGAGGTGGGTAAAACTTAATAAAATAAAATTAAATTAAATAGACTTCTGGAACACTTTGTGGATCTTACCTTGATAAACATTAAAGAGAATTCTGGAGATTTTGTCTGCAGAGAGAAAATCATCTAAATTGTCTGGAAAATCTCTTGAATCTTGTGATCAAACACAGCCCTAGGCTCTCCCACTTTAAGTGCTTGTGGATCTTGCTCAGAACATGCAGCCCAATGAAACAAAACCAAAGCTATTTTACTGTGATAAAGACTGCAATAGGATGGTGTTTGTACAACATGCAAGTTGATGTTCTTTAGATGGCTTGGAAATACTAAATTCAAGGCTTGTTAGGTGTAAATTTACAGACAGAACATGCAAAGAATTTTAAGGTTTCTTTAGTCAATTATTTTAAGTAGAACACTGAGTACATCAATGCTACAACAATACAAATTAATCAAACAAGAAAAAGTAAAGTAATTAAAGCTGAGTAGTGAGACGGATGAATTCAGAGGTAGATAAAACTTCTGCAATGCATATTCAAGAGCCTGAGTAATTAGGTGTAGCTGTAGGAAGATTGTTAACATGCCCATTTTAGTATATCTATGAAATCTACTTCACAGAGGAACCAAATACATTGCTTTTGTGTCTCACTTCAGAAAACTACACAAAATTAGGGAGGAAAGACTTTGCTGCGATTGAGAGGATGGAACAAGATGTAGTTCTGTTGAGTCTTGACTTCCTATTCAGTCCTGGACAAATGAATTAATTTTCCATTTGTAAAATAGTTAACTTCTGTAACTTCCTTCTGTATTTATGTGTTCTAGAAGAACGTGTATCAGGTATGTTGAGAATACTCTGATGGAGAGCATAGAAATAAGTAAATTATGGCTCCAAATATGCAAGAACAGAACTTACAGATGCACAAATGCATCAGATGCAGCGGGTCACTGTGATAATACAGAAGAGAGAGAATATGGTGAAGATTTTATACAGCTGTATTTTGTAAATCCTTTCAGATTGTAACTTTTTCTTATTGTCAAGTGAGGGTATGCTTAAGGTGATGAGGTAAATCTATAGAGACTATCTATATATATGGTAGTATAATCTATATATATGGTAGTTGAACCACATTGAGTCATTCCTGATTGGAATGCTTTGCAATAGACATGGGCAATGATAATTTCAACAATGTGAGATTAATTGTAACATTGAGCACATAAGAAAATCTATGTAATAATCTTATCCTGTAAATCGAAATAATGTAAAAACAAGTAAAAGCCACCTTGTTTGCCTTGTCAATAATGTAGCAAGTTATTAATCTGGCATAACAACAGAATGAAGAAGAGCACAGAATACCAGCTTGAATCAAAACACTGATGAGGCAACCTATTTATAATAAAAAGTAATCCAATTCTTTATGTTTTTGAAAATATTTCGTGTTTCTTCTCCCTCAGGCTTTGTTTCCCTGCAAATTTGTGTTCAGGTAAAGATTTAACCATCTCTGCTCTCACCCCCACCAGATGCTTAAAACTTGCAGTTTTAAAAATATTTTGCCCACTATAGCACAGCAATCAAAGCAGCTTACTCTGAAAACATTCATTCTCTCACTGTTTCATAATGGAAAGTCACATAATTTCCTTACCTGAATGTATGTGAATTTGACTGGCTCTTTCTTGGCGTCTCTAAGGTGTCACTATATGGACAGAAGATCAGTTTTATGTTTATCCTCTTGGATATCAGTTTTATGTTTATCATCTTGGTTCTCTGAAACTGCAAGTGAGCCTGTGAAATGGGAAGCATGCCACATAATTAGAAAATTACCCACTGACAACTTGCTATCACCCTATTCCTTTTCTAAAAGGAACAATACATGTGCCAAACTGACAGAACTTCAGACAGCTAATAAAAGAAGCCCTTGAGTTTTCAGCAAAGACTTCAGCTTAAATTACAAACATGAGTTTATAATACGGTCTCTAAAGCTATGCCCTTAAAGGAGTGCATAACCTTTGAATATTTTGTAAACAGTGCTAACAGTGAAAATCATACTGGAGCAGTTTTTTCTTAGGCTGAAGCTTTTTCTCTTAGGCTGAACACCAGGCAGGTTCCAATCCCCTAAACCACAGCTTCAATCTTCATAGAAAAACATATTTCTGCATCAAGCATATTATTAAGAGGAGAATGTGGCCTCCAGGTTCTCATGGTAAAATTACTATGTAGTTTAGATTATCACAGAAAAGATTTTATACAAAGTGAAAGATCTGAAAGATAACATCAGCTGAAGTGACATAGTGAACTGATAGAATCCAGATAAAAGTCCACAGGATGTAATTCAGGAAAAAAAAAAGTAAAAAAAAAAAAGTAATATTTTATAACTAAAATCTTCAATCTGACAATAGGAAAAAAAGCATTTTCCTCATGAAAATTCAACAACAGAAAGCTCTTTAGGGGCTCCTGGTTGAAGTTATCTTTTTCTGCTTGAAATCTTCTGGTCAGTAATGCTAAGTATTGCTTTTGTATTCTGTATGTAACACTGATTTAGAGGTGCTAATTCAACATACTGTGAGAAAGTCACTATGATGTCTTTGTCTTTCAGACACTGAGGCCCAGGTACTCCTGAGCAGTGCAGTGCAGCACACCAACAGCCAAAGGAGACAGAACATCCTTTCCCACTCCCTGGCCATAGCCCTGTCATAGCTGGAAAGGCGGTGCTGGGAGTGCTGCCAGATTTTCTGAAAACGGTGTTGGGAACAAAAGGTATTGTTCCCATCTCAAACACAATTCAAGAATGAAATTAACACTTCTGTCAATAAAATTTTGGCCAAAGGTCAGCAGGACAAGTCTCCGGGCAAGAAGGAAAAATGCTATTCCTAGATGTAGAAAACACATGATGGAGTTGTGCCTCAGCTAATGCTATATGCAGAGTGACAGACAATCCTGTAGTACATTTACATGTTTTTTCTAGTTACATCTCTAAGGAAGCACTCATTGTATCTGCAAACAAATGATTGCATACATTGTATTAGAGATATCAAGAAAATTATTTAGTGCATTTCTACCATGATCATAATTGCAACAGACTAAAAAAAAAAAGAATTACTCCATAATAATTATCTGCTGTTGGATTCATCTTACTGTCCTCTGCTTATTTACCACTGTGTAAATGTTCAAGTTAGTTAAAAACATAGCTATCTGCTTTCTACTCTAATTGTTAAGATATCTCAAAGTAATAAAATCATATCATTTTTCCAACAATGCTCAGCCCTGTCGCAGTTAAAGCATTTTGTAATACAGTGCTTTCCTTTAACACACCAGGCTATAGCAGCCCAGCTGTAGAGGCTGAATTTGGACCGAGAAATCTTGCTTTCCAAGCCTTATCATCTTCATGGTTGCTGCCAAGCTGCATAGCTTGGCAGGTCACATCCTACATCTGCAACAAATGTGGGAACTGCCCTGTCCTCTGTCCCTGACACCCTAGTGTCCATACTCTGCACTTCCAGTCTGGAAGAGACTAGGTGACACTGCATAAGGTGTTTTCTTGATGCTTGGGTAGCAACAGGGGAATTTTGTTATGCCCTTGCATTTCTTTGCTGAGTTATTTGATGTTGCTGCGTACAGTATCTGGTATTATTTTCAGCAGCCCTGAAAGCAGCCCTTGCTATTTACTGGAAGTCAAACTTTGCAGAACCCAAGACTTTGTGAACCTTTATCTTTTTGGATGTTTACTAAATAAACAGGCAGGGCTACTATTGAGTGCATGTCCCATGTCACAAAGAGAAGCTTAATTTCATTCTTTTCTTAGAAACGCTTAACTACCACGGGGAAGAATAACATCAGAAGTCACGGTGAACTGTATGATCCTGAAAGAGAGATTAGAAAAAAGGCTCATGGGGAGGGGAAAGAAATTCTCCCATCTATCATTAACATTTTCAAGGAAAACAAAACATCTCATATTTAACCAAACTTGGATATGGATTTACTTTGTAGCATTCCATACAACTATACACATATCCACACTGTGTTTATTAAAAATAAACAGGTGAAAAGTTAAAAAAAAATGCAACTGACAAAGGAAAGGTTATTTATGTTTAAACTGTACTGGAGAAATTAGTCAAGGGCAATTCATGCATGTGAAAATATGATTTGTAACACTGCCAAGGTCGATAAGACCTTAGGGAGTAAATGCTAACCATACAAATCAAAGATGCCTAGAGGCAGTTTTGAAGGTGAATGGCAAGGCTTTAATAGTTTTAAAAAAGAAAAAGTTAATAATCCAAATGAATAAGCAATGACACAATAAGAAGAAATATCTTGTTTATGAAAGGAACAAACCATTACTAGATGTCTTTCTCGTCACTGACTGGATTGCCCAAGCTTAAAATCATATCCTTCTCTCCTGCATTTCTTTTCTAATCCACAATTCCTGGTATTATACCTACTTAAACCAGAGAAAGGAGTGGCACTTAATCAGGCTGTTTAAGGAGAGGTCAGATGGTTCACAAGGTTTTCACTCGACTGCCTGCGACTACCCTGCCATTTGACCCACAATAAGGTCCCATCCCACACACTTATGGTGGGAGTATATTCACAGAAGTAAGTATCTGATTCCTCCTCCAATGTGGAAAATGAATAAAGATGCAACCAGCCACACTGAATCAGAACTGCTGAATTAGTTTGGTTGTAAAAATGCTTTAACAAAAAGACAGCTTTGGTGACCAAAAAACTTTTATAATTAGTTTTCACTTTTTCTCAAGATGCCTAAAGAGATAGCATTTTTATCTGAAAAGTATACTGAAAACTTTTTTCATTTAACAATTCCTCACCCTAAATGAGCAAAAAGCACTTTTTCCAAAAAAGATCTTGACAATTTTTCATTTTAACCCCAGAATCTGAACAGAGTACTTCTAACTAGCTGGCTCCCTGACACTCCTTTGGTTGCCACTGTTATAATATCTAAACATCTCATAAGTTCCAGTTTGTCTTTTCAAAGCACTGGGTAAAGTTGGAAGTGTTTCCCACACAACACAAATATCTGGGACACACATCTTGTCAAAGATATCTGAAATCAAAGTGACTTTTAAAACAATTTTTGAAGGAATGGAGTTTGAGTCATTAAACATAGCATGAACTATTAACAGGGTGAGTTTGTTTCTGAGTCAGACCCTCTGAAACCTAAACAAAGATGAATTCAGGATAGAGCTGGCAATTAGAATTCATTATGCATTTATTCACTTTTATTAATTGTCAATATTAGGTTTTTGAATACTCTTGTATTTTACATCACAAACTCTTTACTTGCTCATGCTCAAATTAAAAATTCCCACACACCTCCTCTAATCTACTCTTTTCTTGGATGTGTATTTCAATGTCTTTGCCATCTTACTATTAGAAAAAGAAATAAAAAAGAGATTGACCAGATATGCAGATTTTACTGATTTAGGGATTAGATGCTTAATCTGGCATATTCAGAACCTCAGAATGAAAAAACAGTAAAAGTGAGAATAATGAGAAAGTGAGCATGTGTACAGCAAATTAAAGTAAATAATTACGGACCAGCTGAGTGTAGGGAGATGGTAACCCAAATTCAGGCAACCAATTTAAATCAGGAAAGGTGGATGAAGAAAAGGAGGAAAGCAAAGAGGGGAGCCATCAGACAAACATGCAAAACTGTTGTGTTCTACTTCACACAGTTTTGACTCCAGACAGAAACTGAGTAGAAACAGAGCAGATGATTTTGGAGATATCTTAGAGGTAGGAGGGCAAGTCTCCGTGTAAATCTTGGTGTCCAAGAGATGTAAAGAGTTTTTTGTCTTTTAATCTTTCTCTGTTTCTTCTGGCATTCATTTCCTCCATTCCTCTGTCTCAGGGCTATTCTGGACTCAGAAATTAGAGAATTTGATTCAAATGTTCAAAAGAGTGAAAGAATTACACTTAAGCTACCAGCACAGTTTGATCTGCATGGGTGGCAGTTGTCAGAAGGTAAGTGCCCCAGCCCCCAACTTTTTTCCCCCCAGATAGATGTGCACTGACTCCTGCCTAAATTCAATGCATAAGACGGTGGACTGAACTTGTCAAAAAGGAGGTCTTTGCAGTCTTCTAGCTTTGGAGAGGGAAAGACTGCCAGGTAAACTGCATGGAAAATACAGATGGAAAATATAGTAAGAACCCATTACACATATTAGTCAGTGGTTATCCTGGCAAATACATCCCTGAAGAGCACATGGAAAGTGCAGGACTCAGCTGCTCAAGATTTCTTGAGTCTCTTAAAACTGGACTTGTACACAGCTGATTCCTTACATAAAATTTCCCCCTCCCTCCCTGCAGAGGAGGAAGGGTAGCTAAAACAAGGATAGTCTTCCCTGAGATGAGTTGGTAAAGATCAAACAGTATTTGCTTGAGGTTTCCAGTGAAATTTTGCCAGAGGACAAAGAGCTGTATGGGCCAAGATAAACCAGAAGCTCTACAAGTGGAGGACTGTGTTTGTTGGCTGAGTTTGCAAATCAGATGAAGCCAAAGCACAGAGCCAACAGCAGCTGTTTCTACCTTTTGTGTGTGTGTGCGTGTGTGTGTGTGTCTCAGCACAGTATGCAAGTAATTTTTAATTTGTTATGGAGTTGGACTGGAAAAGCCAAACATAGTATTGCAGAATTTAAATCCAAAAAATATAATATTTCAGGTTAGGAGACCTGTAGCTGGTAAACTGAAACCACTATTTCTGTTTGCATTCCATTTTCTAGTTTGGTCACAGCATTCTTTTCTATCTTGATGTATTTAACTTAAATGCTCAGGTATTGCTCTGCATGCACTTTGGATTTTTGCAATGCATCCAAACCTGTTCACAACATTTTAAAACCCCTATTAGACTTTATTACCAGCAAAATCAGTTAACAGTGGTTTTTCATTTGTTTGTTTTTTAGACTGCAGTGAAAACTTCTGCCTCTGGAGGCATTTGGAATGCTTTTGGTTCCAGGGGGAGTTTGCTGACACATTTTGCCTAGTATTGCCAACATATTCTTATAAAATAAATCAGCTACTGTAAGACAAAATGCCACAGCTCCTCGCCTGCCTACTCCATTTTAAAAGGTAGAAATATTGAAGTTGTACAGAAGTTGGGTAATGTAGAAATAACAAATAACCTGTTAACAGGTACTATCATACTTACTTGAACCCCTGTGCAGCTGTTGGAGTTGACTGTTGTGGTTTTCCTCAAACCTTGTCCTCAACAAATATCTCATAGCCACGATTTTGGTAGGTTATCCCACAAGGTGTGCAAGGAACACATTGTCCTCCACATATAACTTAAAGATGTGTATTTGACATCTTCTTTGGAGACATTTGTAAACTTGCAGGAATTCTTTAGCATGACAACACTACCCACCTTCCCAAAGGCTGGCAAAATCTGCAAGATATTCCTGTGTGTGCCTATAGCTTAGTGTTAACTGAAGAGGTCATAAATCTAGATTTTTTGCCCAAAGAGATAGGAAGAAAGACAGATATCTTCAAAAAATATGCTACAATAACTAACTTGAAGTGTTTCAGAGTTATTCTAGAACAAATTCAGGACTAATACAAAGAGAAAGAAAGAGGAAAAGAAAAGAAAACAACAGCAACAAACCAAACAAAACATAACATAATAGTCTGTACCTTATTTTCTTATTTAAGACCAAAGTGCCACAAGATAGTTTATATAAACAGGCAAGAGTAATAACACCTAAGGGGCATGACAATTA
Organism: Anas platyrhynchos; assembly: GCF_047663525.1. NCBI lineage: Eukaryota > Metazoa > Chordata > Aves > Anseriformes > Anatidae > Anas > Anas platyrhynchos. The sequence continues at coordinate 17,144,687 of NC_092598.1, read as the reverse complement.
AAATAGTACATTATTTTAAGAAATAAAAGGCAGATAAATTAAGATGATGTTTCAATCAATCTATGGTACTTTACATTAGCTGAGTATCTGCCCTTAAATATTAAACAGCAGTCCTGACACTTAACTTGTTTTTTCAATTCTAGACTTCAAAGACACTTTGCAGTTCAATGGTACAAAGTAAGAGTAACCCTACTGCATTCTGCTTCTGGCCAGGAACACAGCTGTCATTTGCACAAAACTAACTATGCAGTTGACTTAGTTTTTCAAAAGATGGAGTGAAGAACAACTACATAACTATATACAAAAAGGCAAGTTTAGCTAAGTAAAATGCAATTATCCTAGCTAGAATTTTTTTTGGACACTATTAGTAACAAACACCCCTTGTCCTATGAAAAAGTGCCAGGAAATTTTAATTGACTACAAGTATCTAAGGCTGCCATTTAACACATCATCTGAAAGATGAATTCATTGGATCCATACTTAACTACCATGTAACCTATATTATGGCTTACAAGATGGAATGATTTTGCTTTACATGACAGTTACTAGGTCTACTTTTACTTGCAGTTATGCCAGTGAAAATTTGGATCAAGTCCATTAAAGTGAATGATTCTATAAAATCAGGGTAAAATTAGACTGAGGTCCACCATGAAATTTAATAATAATTGGTGTTACAAACTAGGCCAGTCTTCTGCTTGATAGCAAAAGTGGTAGCTTCACATTGACAGCAAGTGAAATCAAGCACCAAGTATCACATACTTCTAAAAGACACATTAAAACTGGGCCCTTCCACAGACACAAGATCATACAATATGATGTGTTCTCAGCACATTGTGTATCACACAATACATATATTGCCTAGCACTTTGAGAGGACTCTATCATGAAAATATGGAAAGTGAGAAATTCAGCAGGAATTTTTGATTATAACAACATTGAACTCTTAATCACTTGATAATTAAATATTTTTCTTATTACCATCAAAAATTTTGAGACACATTCTCTTTTTTGCTTTGGGCTTAACTTGTTTTTTGTGTTGAAGGATTTCCACAGCTTAAGATCAGGCAGATCTTTTTCTGTTTCCTGATGGGGTTATCATGCTGCAGAGAACAGAGCTTTTCTCCTAGTATGGACTTCTGCCTTTTATTTATTTAAAGTTCCGATCTTCATGGTAGTGCAGATAAAGGCCTCATGAAGTGAGTCTGCTTCTGGGGTGCTTCTAAAGTTGAGTGTTCAGTCTTTACTTCTCTGCAGTCAAATATCCTAGTAGGGTTTTTCTGAAATGGAGAATTACAGCTTACAATTCAAGGAAAAAACAGACAGATGATTATCATCTAATTTATTACAAAATGGCAAACATTGACCATTCTCTCCAAATCCAGGTTTCATGACTTCCAAATACCAGGAAATAAACATAGAATAAGTGGTATTCAGGTATTATACTTGATAGAAGCTTTGTTTTTGTATCAGTCTTTACATAATGTATTTCTTTAATTTATTTATTGTAATACTCAAGGCAGAAGGCCAAAAGTGTAAGAGGACTATAAAAATGCTACTTAGTGAAGTTTAAATTCAGCATCTGGTAAATGTATGCTTTAAGAATATAACCTAATGAGTGAAGATTTAACAAAACAAAACACTTTATTTCCTCTTTAACTGCTGTTCTAAAAATAGTAATTTCAATATAAACTAGGCAGTTTGGAAGTGTGTGACCAGAACTAGATATACTTGTACTGTTCATAATCTGTCCTGGGCAGACAAATTGAACCACAGATTAGCTCGCTATACAAGACACTGTACTTCAATATAGCTCTGGGCCAAAAACAGGGTGAGCAGAAAGGAGTTGGAAAGGCAGTAAGATGATGTATCAAGGTAGAAATAGAGAAATTTGTTCTCCTGCCTGAGAAATTAGTTAAATTAGCACTTTCTCTGGAAATTCAGATTCTGAAGAAAACAAAGACAAGCAACGGCTCTTGCCCACCCTTGCTATGGTTTGTGCTGCATTACCAAATACTGCTCATTGCTTGAGTTTTCACATTGTAAACTGTTGCTAACCAACTGCTTTACAGGAATTACACAAACAAGAACACAACATTTCCTTCCTAAGTTCGCAGACAATTGGCTAACTTGAAAAAGTATGTTTCCATCTATTACAGCACATGAACAGGTTGATAGCTTTCAAACGAACCCATTTATGTTAGAAACGATAGTGATATTCAATTATTTCATTGAGAATAATATGTATTGAAACATTTCACATTGTTTTTCATTTTCCTTGTTTCAATATTCTCTTAACTTTGATTTGTGCCATCTAACAACTACAAGTTATCCAAAATAATTGTTGCAGATAACATCCATTACATTAAAGATGATCCGTGTTTATAAAACTAGATTGTTTTATGAATAGAATACATTGAGAAAATATAACTGTCTCAACAATTTTGTCAGTTAAAAATACAGTGATATACCTTGGATTTCTACACTTCAGTGCATCTCATGAGGGAGTGAAATGCTTATTAAATGGTAGCAACCATTATTCTCCAAATCTTCTTTTATATGCCTATTTTAAGTATTTGATTATTGCCTGGCTAATAATAGGTGTTTCTTCAAAGGACATACTAAAGAATATAGTGTAAATTGTAGCGTATAATTGTTCACTGCCTGCCATTGAAAATGTTTAGCTACAGTTGTATGACAATCTTCCCCTGATGTCAGCATCCACTTTTTCATGTAGCAACAATTACAGCTGTGGGAATTAGGAAAAACCTACACAGACAGCAACCGCACTCCATTTATTTTTAAGTGCATAGAGTACTCCAGAGTCCAGGTAAACCCAGCTGAGACCACAGAGAAGAAATCACACCAGTGATTTTTTGGGTAGGTGCTGAAGGGACTACAAACCTGCCAGTTTAACAGTACTGCAGGGCACAGCTCATTCCGTCTTTCCTTCTGCTCCTTCACCTTGGCCACCACAGTAACCTTTGTTCCCTGCTCGGTCACAGCCACATTTTGGTGGCATCCTACCTTGAACATGCAAAGAACTGCATATGAATTGAATCCAGAGGGGGCCAAGGAGGTTGACAGCCAATAACTGTCTCGGAGGTAAATGAGGCAGTGTTATGGAGGAAGACCTTGAGAGCCTGGCAGTTTGGCAAGAGAGAGCAGTGATAGGCTTCGAAGCCAACGGACTAGCACATTGCAGACACAAACAGACTCAAAGAAAAACAAAAGCTTCCCAGAAAGCAGCAAGATGTGAGGAAACTGAAGCAAGAAATTACTTTTAGAGTCTGATAATTTTATTTTGCAGTATATTTTAATCTTGCAAGTAATAATAAAGGGAAAGATAAAAAATAAAATAAATAATAAAAAAAAAAAAAACAACACACTTTTAGCCCATTTGAATTGAAACAATGTTTCAATTTCAAATGTATCCTCTGGCCTCCAAAAATTTTAATGAAGTGATTGGAGACAGACCAATTCAACACAAGAGGATGGATTTCAACCACTCTTTTTTTCTCTTTACCATCAACAAATACCACAGAATAGACTGGCAACACCACTGGCAGATCTCAGTGACAAAGACTACAGAGGGCATTGAGGGCCAGAAGCAAATTTAAGTATTTTTTATGAGTACCAGCTCACATGCTTGTTGCACATGTTCATGAGGACATTAATTTTTTGAATAACTACAGGTGCTCAGACCATCTTGCCCCATTTCTTCCTACCCCCAGCAGAACACTCACAAATTATTGTAGGTAATTTTGCAATCAGCCAATTGTGTTATCCAAGCCTTTAACACTTAGAGAAGCCTTTTCATCCAGCAACAATGTAAAAGGGAAGGTGCCAACAGATCCAAATGGGCTCCAGAATGATTTATTCATCCTAGGCCTCTAAGTATTAATACTGAGGAAAAGGGGCTAAGATTAATGTATCCCATCAGCGCGCTGCCAACAGGAACTTTAATAAAAGCAAGAACAACTTAGTTGGCCCAGCTTTCTTTTTCTTAAGGTTAGGACATCATAAAAACTGTAGCCTACAAAGGGCTTTTCCTTTAATTTACTTATTACCTCACAAAATGAAAGTAAATTCATTTAATTTAAAGAAAACACACAGATTACATGAACATAAATATATCACTGTCTGAAGTCATTCATAAGCCAATTTTTTTTCAAGGACAAATGCCATATATTTGTAGACTTTTGAAATGGTGCATATGCATTATAAAACTATTTTTCTTAATGTAGTGCAGACAGATGTATTTGAATATAACCAGAACATACTATATGTAATACCTATGAAAAATGCCAGATTCATAATGACAATGACTAAATTAGAGTGAGTAACTAATAATATGTATCTACCAACTAACATGAAAGAATAATGTGTCAGAGGTGAAGGAATACCTGTATGAGTATCTTCAATAGTTCTTCCATTTCAAATCTGCTCATTCACACCTGTTACTATGGACAATACAAATGTACCACGTTGATGATTCTCCCAATGTGGACTCATGCCTTTATTCCACATGGGCCACTAAAGAGTCTTAACTGCTTGTTGAATTGCAACCAGCTGAGCTAGATTTTGTCCAGCATAACATAGTGCTAAAGGACTCTCTCTCTCTTCCCTAACCCTCCGACTCTGCAGTTTCTACACACTAGATCTTCAAGTCTCCAAATTCAAAATCTGAACCCATCAAAGTCTATCCAGGAAAGCCTGAAGAATACATATATATAAATATAATAATAATAAGTAAGTACAATAAATATAATTTGAAAGGATAACTGAAAAAATGAATGCTGTTACCAGACTTGCTGAGGGAGTGAAATTCTAACAACCTGCAGTATGATAAAAGCATCTAAATGGACTGCAAAGGATACTGCAGACTGTGTTCAGACTACACTGTATATTTGAATGCATGAATGCAAATGTGTCCATTTGGCACATAACTGCAAATCTGTCTAAGCCATTTAAAAGTAAGATTTCAAATTCCTTCCTGACCACATCGCTAGATTAGAAAATGCTTCCACTTCCACCTGTGAGATGGTTTTAAGTTTTTTCTTATGAAGACCAATCTTCCTGCCTTCTTTTGTGAAAAAGTATGTGTGCGCACATGCACACACTTCTCTTTTTTTTCTTCTCAGCCTTTACCAATTGTTCCCCTAGATCAAGCATAGAAACTGAAGAGTTGCTGGGTGGTGGTGATGGGTGAGTGGAGCAGAAACTCTATTTCCCCCTAAAAAGTAGAGGTTGCACATCTGAAAGAACAGAAAGGCCTTTTATTCCTCTGAAGAAAAGAAGAGGAAAAAGCTCTTCACAGCGCAGATGAAAAATATTGCATTTGAATCCTGGGAAGATCTTGTTCTTCCTACAGTGGAGAATAGTCCATTCACTGCACAATTCAAATAGCTCTTAGCTTTTCAAATACATGCAATTGGCAAACAGGATAGCATGCATCTGTTTACTTTTTTTTTTTTTTAAATTGTTTTACGATCACGATATGTATGTCAGACTAAGATATTTTATGTCACTCCATTCAAATGGGAAAGTTAAAATTTCTGAAGTATCTCAGGCACTAGCTTCAAAACTTCCCCTCTTTGGATGTAACTGCATTCTAAGCTTTGATTTGCTTTCTCAGATTTGTAGGGATTAGTTGTTTAGTCCTACAGAAGTACAATAAATTGCAAATGAGAAGGAAAAAAAATGTCAGTGTAACCTACATTTACAGGTCTAAATTGATACATAAAACTCACAAAGATTTGACCAAATTCAGAGCAGAATAGTACTCAGTGAACCAATCATTTTCTTTTTTTCTGAAATGTCTTGCAACCATTTTGAAAATTCTCCTAAATTTTGTTTCCTAAAAAAATGTTTCCTAAAAATGCATATCAATACATGAGAAGGTGGTCAGGCACTGGAAGAGGCTTCCCAGGGAGCCTGTCAATATTCAAGAAATATTTGGACAACATGCTTAGACATGTGGTTTAACTCTTAGGTTGCCCCGTGTGGAGTCGCGAGCTGGACTTAATGATGCTCATGAGTCCCTTCCAACTCAGGATATTCTATGATTCTATGAAACATAAACCTTGAATTAAAAAATATTTGTAGTTACAAATGGCAAACACTTGCAGAGCAAACAAAAACAGATTTGTACAACGTTTACTGGTCATGTAAAATGTCATGTTATATTTCTAGTCTTTTGTTAGATATGTAAATAAAAGCACAAATTGAGAATGGTAAAAGGTAAAATTGACAGAGAGCTTTCATAGGTAAATATATAATTTCTTTAATCAAAGCACACAATCAGCGCCACATGACATACCTAACCTAACCACAGAAGGGCAGGTTTGCTTAGGAATACTTACTTTTAAAACAAGAATTCTCAGTTATTACTGTTCTAAGAGAACACCAGCAAAATGCAAATTCAGAATGTTATAGTCAGAACCAAAATTTCCTGTATAAAAATTGTCAACCTTTTTATTTTACATTTTATGTTTTTGTAAAGACCCCACAATTATTTTAACTAATTGTTTTTATTAATGTATTTTACTATTAATTGTATTAATTAAGAATGAGAAATATGTACTATTGCTGATACTAACTTTACAATAATCATGACTTTTTTGAAGAGATTTAAATAAGTATGATTCTGTTTGTTATAAAAAGTTAAAAGAGAGGTAAACCCATTGAGAAAAGTAGAATGATTTCCGCAGTGAGTTTGGAAAGAACTCAGATTAATGACTTGAGGAATCAATCTACCCCTAAATTTCATTTCACCAGCTGAAAGTATGACCAGCAATTTTTCATAAAATCCTATGTTCATTTGAAATAGAGGTAGACACAAATCCTTGGCCTTACTAGTGTAAGGTTAACAGCTTGCCTTCCACCTTCCTATGTTAAGCTGCTTTCTGTTAAGAGCTCAGTAGTTAGGAGGAGGTTCAGTTAGGTTCAGTTGGGAGGACAAAAAAAAAAAAAAAAAAAAAAAGCCACTAACACTGTCCTTTATTTCCATGCTGTCTTCACTCCTTCTCCATTTTACTCTCTCTGTTGTTTTTTCCCCCTCATTTATAGTTCCTGTCTCATGCTACATTTGAATAGCAACTGAAGGCAGTTTGTCCCAATTCAATACCCCAGGTCTTGATAAAGCCTGAATATGGATCCAAAGATTTGTAATGGGCTGAAACAAATCACCAGAGGAAAAACCCTCAATGCAGCAATCCAGGTTGAGATGCCTTACCATGTGAGCCTACATGATCTTGAGAGTTGAGAGCAGAATGCGGTTGGCACCGATGGGATTATTTCGTTTCTGGAGAGCAGATTACATAGGCATCTACCCAGGACAAGAGGGAGCCCTATAATTATGTTTCTCTGAAATGGTTAAACCATCTCTAATTAATTATAATGGTTTCAGCTGAAACTTTCCAGATGAGCAGTTCAAGCTGGACTCAACACTGAACAATCATTGTGTTACTGAAATGCTCTGGTGTATTCCAAGTCCTAACTTTTTGATTCATGAAAATACCAAAAAATGTGCAGCATATGTTATCTCAATCCAGGAGATTTATAAAACCCAGATATCTTGTGATCGTGTTGCTACTTTAGCAGGATAAAAATTCCTTTTCACCCCCTTCACTTTTGCAAAATTCCCCACTAGCTGTGTCTTAAAAATGTCAAACATACTTTACTGTTTCCAAATAAACACATCATTTTTGGCAGAATTAGTAGACAAAAAAGGTAGGGGCACTGTTGTTACAGAAGTTCATATAAAAAGCAAATTTTAATGTTTCAAAATTTAAGACTTTCCTCAAGTTTTAAAATATATCCTCCCTGACTCCATCTGTATTATTGTCAAAACCATTATGAAGTGTCCCTTTGGAAAAGTAAATCTGATTAATTGGTGTTGGTCTCCATTGTAGAATTCAACAGCTATATAAACAGCCGTGGACTTTTCTTAACAAGTATTCTATTATTGTCTTCAGCATTGTTAAAATCTAAAATTATTTAATTGTTTAACCATTGTGTTCCATGCATTGTTTGCAAAGTTTTCAAGAAAAAACATTATTCTTACAGTGTTCTAGAATGATACTGAATTGCTCTATTGCAGTATACAAAAGCAGGCTTGCTTTTAAGATGGGATTCTGTACATAGAGGGAAAGAAAACAGAAATGGAGACAACTGAGAATACAAAAATGCCAGGAAACAGTTTCCACAGCATTACTCTATTTCAATAGAAAGCTAATGTACTTTTTGATATCAATGAGATAAAAAATGCTGCTTTCACAAGCAAGAACAGAGTGATTTCAGCTACAGTTCTCCAGCAAAAACTCTTACTACATGGTAACAATGGCTGGTTATTGACCCTGGTGCAGTGGTTTAGCTTTTGTGCAAGAGACAAAGTAGATGGATGCCACTGCTCACAGAAATCCCCACACCTCACAGAAACGATTGCTTTGAAGAAATGACTGCTCCATATCCTTGCTGATCTCAGTTTACATACAAGTAAGCAGGGCAGTAGCTCTGAACCAGCTGTGAGGCAGCCTCCCAGGAAAGGGATTCACATCACCAGCTTCTCCTGGTGCCAGCTGACTATAGGCCAGTGAGGAATAACTTGCACTCCCTGTACTGCACCAGCTTGATGCTGGAATTGCAAGGGCTTCAGATTTTAGCTCTGACAATCTATATTTTTATTTTTTAATATTCATTTCATACAATATCAGAAGTCCTCTGGCACTCTGCACAGGTTGAGCTAACACATAGTTGTGTCATAAATTAAGAGAGGAAAATTGTGCGTTTACTTACTTATTAATACTCTCAAAAAATCTTTAATCGTGAACTGCAAATATAAATGTAAATCAGAAAACAAAACAAAAAAAGAACCAAGCAAACCCTTCCAATGTTTATCTGCTTGTAACACATAAAAGTAGGATTTCAGCATTCACCAGAGTAACCATAGATAATATGGCCATCTTTAATTTGGCCTCCAATATCTAACCAACCTTGATTTATCCACAGACAAAACCAAGCATCTCTAATTTGCTAACCAATCACTGCAATTCCTTTCTTACCAACCAATAATTCTGCCATCTCTAATTTACCAATAAATAATTCTGCACTCTCAAATTTACTAACCGATAATGTGACCAATTTGCTGACCAATGATTGTGTCGACTGGTAATAGTGCCCCTAGCAAACAGTAATTTGCCAAGCAATATTTGGGCCTTTTTTCCCCCAGCAGTAAAAATCTTCAGTGGCCTTTGATTCCGTATCTACTACATTGCTCTGAAAAGGCTTCACGTGAATAGAGAATTTAGTTTTGTTTTTAACAATATATTTTCTTTCTGTGGGAACATTTGTTTACATTGACTGCTTAGAAATTGCACAGGTACTCTTAAGTGTCTTTGTACCAGAACATTGTTTTCCCTTTTAGCAACATCAGCATTTGAGGGAAACCTATTTTTTCTATTAGCAGTTTTCCTCTGCATGTTGCTAACTCCTCTGCCCATACTGCTGCCATCCTGCTGGGATTTGGCAGCAATTCCACAGTGCTTGGGCAGTGCACATTGGTAAAGGAGTGACACCACTAGCCAGCTCTGTCACCCTGCTGAACTTACCACCCAAGTTGATCCTGTCTGGGCAGAGATTTGAGCAGAAAGTGTTCACATATAAAGCCATGTGATTGATTTGGCTTTTCTAATTTCTGTATCCCTTGGCAGGAGTGAAAAACAGGTCTCAAATTATTGGTTTCTTTAAACAACAATAATAGCATTTTGAAGTCATGTAGTAACTTCTGCAATCAATTTTGCCTTCAAGAAACGTTACCAGTTTTGTATAGTTTTATTAGTTCATATTAAAGCCATTAACTAACACAACATTAACTCAGTGAGCAGCCACTCTAACACCCATTTTACATGGAAGGTCTACAGAGAGTAAGGGCGTAGCTGGAGTGACTATCAGTGCTGAAATTACTCAAGAATTTCCAAGTTCTAAGTTTCCATCTTAGACAGCTACAGAAAATAAAATACCTATAAAGCCGGGGGGGTGGGGGAGGGAACGCCCTGCAAAATTGTATAGCAGAATATTTACCATGAGAGATTGTGAGTTTAGACACAGTTCTAGGCAAAAGACAAAGACTTAATCAGCTCAGGATGTATCACTCCTTGCAAAAAAAAAAAAACCTAATACAGTTTACTGATCAAGTTATTGCATATTCCAGGAGATGATTCAAAGCAATATTAATTTCAAGACAGAACAAAATTTCTAGCTTTTATAAGAAGAAGAAAAAAAAAAGGCACTTGAATTTTAAAATAATATAAGAACATTAGTTGATTCTGTTAAAATTTTGTCTTGGAAATAGTAGACACGACACCCATTCTAAAACTGCATTGCAGAACCGTTTCTTTGTTTTTCCCTCTCTTGTTTTGTGGGTTAAGCACAAGCTGTGGAGCGCTGTTACTTTTCACTTATTTTTCCTGAAGTCTCCTGGGATTCTTGAAAGAAGAGACAGAAATGTCATTCTGGGTGGCTTTTCCTTTAGGAGAGGTTGTGAATAAGGAAAGTTAGCCAAGAAGGAAAAGGAGTTGGCCAGGATGGCAGAAATTCCCAGAAGGCCAGAGGTTTGGTATGTTTAATGTTCTCTTGATGCTGGAGGGAGCAAACATAATACAACCAAAGCTGTACTAAAGCTTATTTCCTGATCTTAATTACATGACAGAAGTAAAATACAAAAACTCACTACCTCAATTTCAGGGATGAATAACAGCTCTGATGTTACCTTCAGCAGTATTTCTGGTAAAGATTTCAAGTAGCCATAACTTTGTTTTATTTCCACAATACTGTTTGACAAACTTGGGCTCGTTAAGTTTTTTTGCTAAGGAACATCTAATTAGCCAATACTGGGAAGATTATTTGGAATAAAAAGTCAGTACTCTTCATCTGGCAAGCATGAGAAATAGGTATATTTAATAATATAATGACATGAAAAATAAATGTGCATGCATCATGCACAAAAGGCAGAGGAAGGTGGAAAAATGTCATAAATGGGAGGTGGAGATCACTGATGCTTAACACCTGAATGAAAGGTGATAGAGGTAAGACAGAGCACAATGAATATGGAAGTGGAAATTTACTACTAATACAATAGGACTAGCAGAATAAGCTCAGACAGAGAGTAAGAGAGAAAACAATAATATGTCTGTACCTCTACAGATAAAAGATGAGAGTTTTTAGATACATGTAGCTGCCTGTGTTTCTCTTCAGAAGCATCCACGAGAGAGAAAAAATACACCTGCTCAGGAGTTCCTCCATTTGCTTTAGAGTATGCTTATCAGTACATCCAGTACATCAGTGTCCAAGGGAAGAGAAAAAAAAAAAAAAAAACACATTTAAAGCATATAAGCATATGCACATAATATAAATATAATGTGATACACTGTGGGGAGCATCAAGATTGATGCAGGTGGGCAAGATGGTTTTGCCTTGTCTGGTTAAATTTTCTACATTAGAGTACTATTGATTTTGCTAAGTATATAGGATACTGTATATACTCCATTCTGCTACCCTTACACAGGTTAATTCTTTTATCCATTTCAAACCCAGTCAATCAATAACAGTGATCAGGTAGGTTGTGAAATTGCCTGGAAAACACATCCACAAAGTAAACCCAATACAATGGCCTGTCTATGTGACTTAAAGCTTAGCACAGCATTGAAAATCACTAATGGAACACTATGCAGTTTGTTCATGCTATGAGCAGTCAAGAATCATGCATAATGTAATAGTGCATCTGCTAACAGCAGCTCACACAAGCTAATTTAATCTTGTTTTAAACTAGACACAAGGAATTAATCTTTAAAGCAGCTCCCGTGATTCTCTTTGGCCCTTAAAATATCAAGGGTCTTCCCACCTCCCCATTTGCAATACTGTAAAGGGACGTATCTCAGTTATCATCGTGTGTTTACATTTCATCTACATTAGCTGGAAAATGGATGCAACTCCATAATTTATCAGTCTTAGAAAGCACATTCCTGGCCCAACTGAGTTGCTGTGTTTTGTGTTTTCATATCTGAAATCAGTATTAAGTCTCAGGCCCTATTGTGGAAGTTACAACCTGTAAATAATTCATATTTGAAAAGAAAATTCTTTTCTTTTTAGTTTAATTTGACTGTATTAACATTAGACTCTCTCACAGCGCTTTCAGATATATAACTTACCTTTAAAATTATTATTTTCTTAATTACTTGGATTGCTAGAGTGCTGTAGTGTTTGATACTGCGCAAACTCTGAGACAGACGGACTTTGCCCCAAATAACTTACCATCCAAGAAAGAAGCAGGCGGATTGAGAAGTACAACAACATCGAAAGAAGACAATATTGATGACAGTAACACAAAATAAAATACCCATATGTAGCAAACATTGGCAAAATTTCAAGTTGGGAGCTTGACTGTGAATTTTTGGACCTACAGCCAGAGAGAAATTCAGTAGAACTTTGAAAGACAAGAATGAATTACCCTTGCAGATCTAAAAAGAAACTTCTTGTAAGTGTATTGGATTGAGACAGAAGAAAAATGCTCGTAGGAACAAGGAACAGGGTGACAGAGACTGATAACTCATCAAGGTTGGTGAGGCCTATGATGTCTTGATGTTAAGTAGAGAATGATGGAGGATGGAAAAGGAAATAACGAACATGAAAAACATGTATTTTACTTTTAATGTGATAGAGATAATGTAGGATAAATAAGGGAAGAAGGAAATAAACAGTTTAGGTAAATGGGTTTTGCAAAAACTTCTGATATCTGTGAGTTAAGCAAGGCTCTATATTTCAAGTGAAGTTTAGTTTGCAACTAGTCACAGAAAATGGTCGCAGAACCTGGAAAACAGTTTGTGCTGTTTATGTCCACAAAATGGACAGGGCATGCTCTCTTTCAAAAATAACTTTCCAAAATAATTGACTAGACCAAGACAAGGCCTAGATTTCAAGACACACAAAAGTTCTAAGCCAAAGTCAAATACTGGGCTAAGGAACAGTGACAGTAAGTGACAGAATCATGATACTGGACATTACAATCAACAACAGAGACACTGGAGAGAAGTTTGGTTGTTGTAAACAGCTGTAAGCAAAAGTTCAAAGCTCTACTTCAACTGTTATCCAGTAGAATATCCAGTAGATAATTTCATAATTATGAAATTTCAATTTTCATTTCAATTTCAATGAAATTTCAATGTTCAGAAAGTAGTTCAACAAATTTAGAGACAGAGAAGAGTAAGACCACCAGATGGGGATGAAGCTGGAGGAAATAGACTGAAATGGAGAAATAAAATAAGCATCATGCATTGTGAGAGAGAAGAAAGAAAATGTGGAGAAGGAAAAAAGAAAGCAAGCAGGGAAGGCAAAGAGGTGGTTTATATTTTTCTTAGTAAAATGTGGAACACTCCAGTGTTCATATACTGAAGTGGTGAGTAGTGATTAATAGAGAGGTGACCCAGGCTGTTGGCATAGGCTCTTAAGAAAATGCAGAACAATCAAATATACATTATGAGAACCATGTGTTTTAATTTCTGGTAAAATTTGATATTGATTTGTAGGTAAACATGCTAACAAGAAACAAGCATGACAGCGCTTGCTTGTATACTCAGATCAACAGTGAAAGAAAACACAGTACTTTTTTTTTGTGACATAGAAAACTTATAGAAATAGCAGAATTAAGTCAATGCCAACTTTCCTCAATTTTCAGTTTCAATTTTAAATTCAGGACAACCTTCTAAACTCAGTTGGAGCCTTCAGGTATCCTGAGACGTACAACTATTCCCCACACCTTTTGGAAAACTATAAATTGGGATCCTCTGAAACTTGTTTAAGACCACTTCTGCAGTCAGAACATTCACCCAAGACTGTTCATAAAATACCTCTTAAGCTTTACATATAAACAAACCTCATGAGACTCAAATCTCCCTCTCTGATTTCTACTAAATTCTTAAGAGAAAAATAAGAAAAACACACACACACAAAACAAACAAACAAACAAACAAACAAAACAAAACAGAGAGTCTAACAAGGACAATCTTTATCCAGATAAAAAACTAACAATCAGAAAAAGAGATTTTAAAATTTATCCAGATTATTTCTTGTTAACATGCATTAGCAGTATTTTACACGATTTCTAAATCATGTAAAATTCTTTGGGCATGGCTCTAACCTTAAAGACTCACGATCCAAAGACGGTTAAGTAGTCACAGAGTAGTAGAAAAGAATAACAATAATAAAATTATACAATTTATACATGTCAACTTGATTCACAATACGCACAGCAGATCTTTAAAAGGGACTTAAATGTCAGCAGGGTGTTATGAATGAAAGAACAGAATAAACATCCATTATTTTGCAGAGTATGTGAAAAACTGCATGGAAAATAGAAATCAGGTTTGATTTAAGGTTATGAACCCATAAATTCACATGTACTTCTTACGTGTTCAGCCTGTCTCATATAGTACTTATTATTATTTCTAAAGGAAAAAGAAACCCTAACATCCTGTATAATCATTAGAATTTACTGGTTCCTTGTGTTTGCAGACTACACTTTGATGACTCCATTTTCATTTATAATTAATTTTAAGCTCCTTTACTGTTTGTTTTAAATGCATCTTAGTAAATAATTTGAGCAATAAAACCTCCCGCTGTACATACATATGTACACATACATGGTATAATGCACACATCAAAAAAATGTTTATCATGCCTTTTCTCTCATATAATTCATGTAATTTTAGTACAAGATGTTCAATATAAACAGTTAAAAATAGTACTTAGTAGAATTTCCTTTAAAATTAGACTTAAAGCTGTGAACGAGGCCTGAGCTACAAAGCTTCTTCATAGCCATAATAGGAAAGTTTAAGTAAACAATACAGTGTTTTTGTACACATTAAAAAAAAAAAAAAAAAAAAAAAAGACAAAAATCATTCCATACCAAGCCCAGTCAAAATGCATTATTAGGGTGTCCAGGAAATTATAGCTTGTGTCCATTAGTCCTTTCAGGGTTAATATTGATGCAGATATTATTTCTATCCACGGTACCATTTATTTGAAATATTATGACTGGGAGTAGCTGCAGCAGTGAATCAAATCAATTGATAGAGCAGTTAGCCCCGCAGTCAAGGCTGCCTTTACACCGTGCAGCGAGCATGAAATATTATGGAGATTGTTCTTTAAAGTGATCACTTTATCATCATTTGTCTGCAGCCCAGGCTATTCCTTCCTGCCTTGCTTCCCTGTTGGGTTAGAGCTGTCATAACTCAATCAGCCGTATAATGCTGTTCATAGCACCTCCGTAGCAGGTATTGAACCTGTCAAGGGCCACTGAGGGAATTATACTTATCCATTTTGACAGCTAGCAACACCACTCTGATATTTATGTCAGTTTATATATGTATGATATGTATTTCTTAAATGTAATTAGAAGCCTGTTTGTGTGTGATATATCTGAATTGCCCAGAGCTGCCCATGATTAAGACATTGATTTCTAACCTTGTGCATTACTGGAGAAGGGAATATGACAAGCTCCATCACTCAGGGGTTGCAGCTAACCTCTTCTGTCTATATACATCATATGAAATTGTCACTATTGTTTATCTGTCCAGCAAAGTTGACTACAAAGCAACTGTTATTTTAGTTTGCTAAATAAACTAAAAGACTGTAAAACAAACCATCATCCTGTCCCTCCAGAGCACTTGTGTTTTGCAGCTGTGTTACTCAAACTAAGGTCACAAAAGCAGACCGCACTCTGAAAGCTGAGTGAAGATCTCCATCTTGTTTGCTATAGTGCTTGTTTTAATTGTGAAATGCTGTAACTTCTCATATGTATCTAGAACATACTATTTGGATTTCAAACTGACATTTTTGTAATATACTATGTGCTAAGCAATAGCGAAAACATGGTATTTCAGCTAAAAGGGGATAAAAACAAATATGAATAATAAAAAAATAGAAACAAAACACCCCAAGCCAAACAAATCCACCCCTCTACCCCCCAAAAAAACCCCACACCTAGAAATAAGAAAACCAGCCACCTCTTCATGCTTATTCCATTATTTTGCTATAGTTTCAGGATGATATCATTATATAAAATAGCTCTTGTATGAATGATCAGCTTTTCATTTTTGGTGTTTTTTTTTTATTTTTTTCAGTTTTAATATCCTTTTGGTCTAAGGAAATTATCTTCTCCAACCATTCTTTCTCTCATTGCAGAATTAATGCTGCATCAATTATTAATAAAATTCATTTATTTTTAAGTTCTCAAAAATTTAGGTTATGATTTCTGGATTCTAATGTATATATTTCTGCTTCTCTGGCTCACAGATCATAATTTGTGTTGATCTTTAATTCTGTAAATTCATACATTTACTCATGGATTTTCAAAAAACTCTGTACTTTTAACTGTGCAGTTAGGTTTTACATCCATTTCCTTCAAAAATGATCCCTTTCTGAAGATATTTGGGGTCAAAAGTTTCATATTTGGACAGATTTCAGAAAAGTATCTGCAGTAGATTATGCTTTGAAAATCCTTGCTATAGCTCTGGGTTTGAAAATATAGGATTCTAAGGACATTTCAAAACATTATTTTAGAGGATCAGCCGTTTCCATGTCTTTAGACTCAACAGCATAGGTGGACAGTTTAAGCTGTCACTCATCATCATTAGAAATTGCCATTTAAAGATGCCTTGATGCTTGCTGAAATCAGAGGTGAGGGTAAATTCTATCATCCTATTCCTATATTTTTTAAACAACAGAAAAATTGAATCCGAGAAAAGCAATAAGTCTGCAAATACTGCTTGGAAATAGATACTAAATTTGAAAGACAGAAGCTAAATTTGAATAACCAACCTTCTGGAAAAATTCCCCTTATAACATTAACAATATGTTAACTGCATTTCATTTTGAGATTCAGACCTTATATAAAATGGTATCACAGTGAAACACAGAAATGACATTAAAAAGAACCAAAGAATCCACCTGCATCTATAAACATATATTAGTGACAGTCATCTTGGAAAGAATCTAGAAAACATCTATTCCACACAGCTCTCCCATAGTCACTCTGACAGTTTTCTCCCATGAGCCGAAAGATAAAAAAACCCTACAGTTTTATTATAGAAAAAGCATAAGCATTCAAGCTCAGTATCACTCAGATGACATTATTCTAAACCTTCCCTTAATAAAATCCAAAGACCTCTGTAATTCAACGATCTATGGTAAGAGCTGTGTTTTAATTCATATGCTTCCAAACTAATTCTTCCAGATTGTTTAATTTATAATGAAAATGGAAACATATAATTTTGTATTCTGGCTTACAGCATAATGCGCCTGTAGCAGATGACTTCTATGCAGATAGAGAATAATTAAAAAAAGGGGGGGGTGGGGGGGGGAGGGCAAAATAATAATTTTCCTTACCTCTCTAAAATAAGATGGCTGTATAAAATGTGTTTTCTACTTTATTAGTCACATTGTCTAAAGGTATGGTAGAACAAAGTAAAATAAGATAGGTGCACCAAAGAAGGCAAAATTAGCATTATCAAGCAGCAAATTAGATCTTGAAGCTAAAGGACTAAACATTAATTGGATTAATCTGAAAAGCTCTCTCATAACTTTTGTTGAGCTACATCAGCCATCCTAGCTAAGGATCTTGTTGGAAAGTAGCCGGATCAGTTAAGGATGTAATCCCAGAAATTTTGTCTGGCTACATTACCTTGCGATACAAATATTTATGCAGCCTACAGTGTCAAATGATACTGACCTCAGTAACAATACAGGCCAGTCCATACAACTATCAGCTGCTCCTAAAATATTTTGAGTGTATTAAAACCTAACCAGTTTCCTATATATTTCATTATGCCAGTTTCACTTTCCACGTATTTTTTTAACTAAGTAGATAATCCAAGATGCAGTCAGGAGAAAGAAACCCACAAAACTCAGCAATAGTAAGTTGTCGATGATCTTTCTTTTATTCTCATAAGGAAATGACACAAAGAGAGGACTTTTAAATTACTTTTGTTTTTAAAAGACCTTTCTGAAAAGGGTTCCAGCATTCAAACTAGTTAGCTTGGTCCTACCATGTAATGACAAAGAAGTGCTGAACTTGAGAGTTATGGTTTACTCTTTGGGTGCTGAAAAAGCAAATATAACACAAAACTATATTTTTAATCTGTCTAAATGATGTCTCATAATTTCTGATGACTTTCACTTGACCAGATCTGCAATTAACATTTCTGTGGAAATAACAAATTGTCTCAGCTGGAAATGGCCTGAACACTAGTGTTAACTAAAAGCACCACCCATTCTTTAATAACAGTGATCAAGACTCTCATTTTGCATCTCCACAAAGACAGCTCACTTCCAGCAGCACAGTGCCCCTTTAACACCATTGGTTAAGACCTGATGCAGAGCACAGAGTACCCAGCAATGAATCACCCATGATAATTCCATGCTTTGCATGGAAGATCAGATAATTTCATAGTGTTATGTTATTAAACTGCCACAATTTGGTGTGTTGCATATAATATTTATGTCATTTTAAAGCATTGTACAAAGATAGGAAATGAAAATATGGTAGAAATTACTATTTCCATTCATATGAGTAGAAGCAACTGAGTCAATGGTAGAGACAAGATAAAAATTCTGACTCCCTGCCCTGAATTTGGCCTAATAGTCTTAATAAAGTGTTTTCTTGATCAACACCTCTATTCTACTTTCAAACAAACTGAACTTGATTATGGTGTCTCTTTTACCCTACCTGCATGCTGCAAATATCCCAAGAGAAGATTTCAAAAGGGACTGGCCTACACAGCATACAGAGATTGCAGACCTCCTTTGCAGGTGGTGGAAAGATGGTGGGCCCATAGCCACCGGGGAATGGGAATTGTATTGGCAAACCATTGGCAGGGTTACTCTGGCACTACACACCTAGCAGTGGCAAGGTTGCAAGAAATAAAGCTGGCAAAATTAGAAATTCTGCATTTGATTAAGCCTGTACAAATTAATTTTCCACATCTGGCAGCTTTTATTGGATACAATAGTCTGTCAATAAAACATGGATATCACAGACATTCTAGTAACATAATATCTTAGGTATCCACTAATTAATATGTAAATATAAAGAAACACCTATGGAAATATACTTAAGCTGTTATCAATACGACTTCTGCAATATTCATGATTATTTTAAGGCCATTTACAGCAGCGTACTAGTACTCTCCTTCCCTTTTAGCTTATCCTATTCACACATTCCACAGCTCTTCATGAATAGGTGTCTTATGCTCTGGGGATTTATTTATTTATTTATTTTGTCATCGATGATACCTTATTTAGAAAATAAATTAGTGCAAATCTTATATTCAGATACTGATAACTTACAGGGTTGTTTTAAGACTTGCCATTTCAACTCAGCCCACACTGAAAAAGGAAAAGGAACCACATGTGCAATTTTGGTCCATGTTCAGATTTTAAACTCCCCAAACTTGGAATTCTTTGGCTCATGGTTTTCTCAGAAATGCATAAAGCACTGAATAGTGACTCAGGTATTTCTGATTCTTTAACAGACCTACTGGATTGACTTGAAGGTTCTACATCTGGATAGTATGTCTATGATACAAATAATCCTTGTAAAACACTCACAGATATTCCTGTGAAAAGAACAAAACCAAAAATACTATCAATATGTCATATAATAAACTATCTTTTATTGCATCCAGTTTCTTTACTGAATTGAGTGGCTTATCCAACTTGTCTCTGATAACCTGGGGTAGGCATGTAGGGAGAGATGAGAAGAGAGGAGGGAAGAGAAGAGAAGAGAAAAGAATACAGACTGGCACTTCTAGGGAACTGAAGTCATTGCTGGCTATAAAAGCTTTGGGCATTGCTTACTAGATCTGCTTTCAGTAAACAGTCACAGCAGTGTATCTCCACTGGCACTGTACATCAGAATCAAAATTTAGAAATAAATTCAGCTGCTGCTCTTGAGAGCTGTCAAAATGAGAGCTACTGACATACTGATCTTTAGCATGAACATGGACCTGCAGTACCTAACCATAAATGACACTAGAAACAAATGCAGTTATATCTGCTGAATTGCTGCAGCTTATCTCTGTCACCTTTTCCTTCCATGTTCTAGGGGATGGAAAGTGTGCATAAGTTATGTAAAATCATTCTGACATGTCTGAATTCATTCTCGTCATGCCATTTGTTTTACACAGCACAAACAACAATCAGACAAAGAGGAAAGAAAGGATACTAACTCATCATGATCATTTTCAAAACCTGTTCTCACAATCTTCCTGCTCCACCTTGTATTGATTCTTACATACCTCTCAAATTTAAAAAGTATTACCTTTCACAAACTCCGATCCTGTGGTGACACGGCATTTAGAAGCATACAGAGTGGCTGCCCAAGGCTGGTAACATACCCAGGGACCCTCTCTCATGACAATGTGATGTCTGGCTTCCATAGCTCATCCAGAACCTTAAACCTACAGAAACAACTGCAGAAACTAGGTAAAGCACCACAGCTATTATTGTTATTACCAAAAGCATCAGACTCTTCAATGCCAACCTACCGTTGCAAAGAGGGTTGCTATGGGAGAGAGAGAGAGCAAGAGAACAAATTCAGAGGGTTTTGCTTGGGCTCTGGGATTCACTCATATTGGTCTGTATACTGGTCTGCTGATCTCTGAGCTACTCTGCCTCCCACTGCGTCTGATATCAGGAGTGCCAGAGCAGCTGAGAGATCAATGGAGCAGCTGAGGGAGCCAGCTGGCAGGGGAAAGGAGCAATGGATTGTGAGGGATAAAGAAATAAAGAGGAAAAGAAAAAAGATTTGTTGAATTAAACAGTAATGAGGAAGGGATGGAGGAACCTGCTAGCTGTTTTAGAGGGGCCACATTAAGTCTGCCACAAAACCTAGGAACCTCTGAAGCTTTCTAATCAGTGTAATGATGCAGATTCCCCTTCCACTGCATGAGCTGGGATATTTTTTATTTTTTTTATTTTTTTCTCTCTTTATAAAAGGATGACTTTTCTAACAATGATATCATTCACAATGCATACATTTCTAGAGCCAGGCAGCACTGATCTGCTGAGGTGATCATGGCCACACAACACATCACTCAATTACAGAGCAGTCTGACACGATTCCCATTTGGGGGAAGAGAAGCTCAGATGTCATAAGGGAAGGCAAAGTTTGCAGAGAGAAGAACATATCTTACTAGACCAACTGCTATATTTGGGAGAAATTGATAAGCATTCAGGCCTGTAAGAATATCATCATACCTGAAGCAGAAGCAGCAAACTTGTAGCTAAATATAGATCAGAAACAATTGCTGTGATTTAACTTAATTATGTTAATCTATTAGGCAATTTGAGAGAAATGGCTTGTTAGAATCTGCAGAGCAGAGGGGCTTAATAACAAGAAAGAGACTAATAAGGGAATTAGGCCCTGTTGGACAGAGAGAAAAGAGAGGTACAGTCACAGTTACAGCAGACTGGGGAGTAAAGAAATGGTGGATTATGCAGAAAATGTTGATATGTCAGAACATACTGATACACATCTCATATTCTGAATTCCATATAGTGACTGTGCTCCCTTTATGCCTGTTGGGTAGCTGATAGAGATGAAAATTCATATGCCCATATTTACAGCTAGCTCAAAGACAGACAACTTTCAATATGTACATCCCTTCTGGGAAGGGAACATAGCAATCCACTCATGAAAAAAATTAAATGGCCTTGCCCTCTGTTACATCTATAGATTGAATAGCCCCAAAGTACAGCTTTGATACCCAATGGCCCTATAAAACAATGTGGTTCTGCAGCTATATGAAAGCGTTCATATGTTGACTTGGGTGTATAATCCATATCTATTAGTCAGGTGAATCATCCTTGCTGCCGAAAGGGGATCATAGAAATCTCTTGAGATTTCCCTGATGTTGGCACTCCTAGCAGAAATAATAAGAGGAATAAAGGCTTCTTGTGTTGGCACATGCATCAGTAGTTGTGTTCCCTTTACATTAGTTGAAGGAAAGAAAATTGACTGTCCTATTATAGGTATCTGCTGAGGAACAAAATCAGAGCAGTACACACAGAAGCCACTACAGAAATTTTAAAGAACCACCAAAATTTTAATGACTCCATCAGTATCTTTGTTGGAAATCTGATGACTGACAGCTTATATCACTGCAGGCAAGAAAAATAAGAGCTGAAAAGAGAAATACCTTTTTAAAAATAAACTGGGGCGGAAGCACTGAGACAGGGGAGAGAAGGTAGAGTTTATTACCACTACAATATTTGTTGAAAAAGCAAAGTGCAGGTGGGAGGAATAGTGCTCATTACTTGAAAATACAGTTGGGCTAAAAAAAAAAAAAAAAAAAGCACAATTTTTATTTCTGTGATTTACAATGCAATACTTTGTTTAAGAAAGCCTAACACACATGGGGACAGCTGTGATAAAATTACTAGACAGCACTGTCACCAGGAGTTTTGTCCAACCAATCAGTCAATATCTTTCCAAACAATCAAAAGTAAACATGGTTTCAAAATACATGCATTAGTAGTATGGGTTTCTGTGAAGTATAATACCTAAGGAATATAAAGGAACAACAGACAGATGCAAAATTTAAATGGAGCAGTTGTAGATTTGGTATGAGATGTGAGATGACAAGCATTCCTACCAATGTGTATAACGTTGAAAATGCATGGCAGGCTGCTTCAGGCTGACCACTGATGAATAGTGTATTTGGTAAATATCCTCTGTATAAACTCGCATAACCCAAAAACAAACACAAAACCATAAATGCATACAACACAAGCAATGGAAACACCTACATTCATTTGCAGGTTCACTGAGTACCAAAGGCAAAGAAAACATCTGGAGTCCTTTAGAGCTTACCTAATTTGAAACAAATATACTCTTTTCTTCCTTATAAAATATAAGCAAAGCTTGTCAAAATCACTACAAAAATATCTACATTTAATGTCACCAGGTTGTTCACAAATACAGTTAAACCAACTCTTTTTGCTTGAGTTATACTAATATCCATCTCCATCTCTCTTGCAGCTCAGGAAGTGTTTGACACAGTGGCAGAATATAATACCAATTGTCTCAAGATAGATGTCAGTAGAAATGCACATGGAGAACATGAAAGCATGTACCTCATGTGAACAGAAAAATGAAGATGAGTTGTTGGCCCCTGGCCAGAGCATTACAACTTTTTATAACAGAACCAAAAAGGTGTTTCACAGACCCTTGTCCTAGACAGCACTTGGCCTGGATTTTCAATGCTTCATTCTAGAGGCTCATTGCTGATCTGCTGGGCTGCAGTTGGAACTGTTTCACTGACCTACTTCACTCCTCTGCTTCAAACATATTCCTGACTACGTTGTTGGTGGGATACTACATATGATGTAAAACAAAAGCAGATCTTGCCCTGTGTCCAGGCAGGGAAGTACAGTATCTGCTGAATGGACAAAGGGACGGCATGTTTAAAGTGGCTACAAAAAGCCTAATTGAACTGGCCACTAAGCTTATTGTCTGGGAAGTTCAGGAAGCAATGGTCCCAGGTTAAGGCCAGGATAGGATGGCTGGAGGACTGTGCTCCTCCTTCACAGTATTCCAAACATCAGGAATTTAAGCACCATTGCCATACTATTGTTACACTAAATATATTTATATATTTATATATTTAAATCCATATAAAATATATTCTAAGGACTAAAGTTATCTATCCCGTGTGTTTTGATCTTTATATGAGAATTATAGATGCACACAAACCGCATTGCTCTTCTGACACCTTTTGGAGGCCTCTATGGCACAGAACCCAGGAAGCACTACTTCAAGGGTTCATAAGCTAATTGAAAGGGTATTCCTACACTTGACATCTGGATTCTTATCTGTTTCTTTATCATTCAGCTAATTTATCTAAGGCTACAATGAAATAATTGCTTTGTTGAAGAAAATACATATGAATATCATCCAGTGTTCCCCGCCAGATAAGACAGGCACTGAGAGACAGATATTTTCTTCTGTCTGCCACCAGAATACCTTTAAACGGACATCTGTGCCTCAGCTTCCCTATCTGCAAAGGGTGAAGGAGTATTTGTTTCCCAAATTTTCCATCTGGGACCAGGAAATATGTAGCAGATTTAGTTCAGTTTCGTTTTATATTTTGGGTTCATTTGATCTCAAAGCTCAAAAATATGCAAAGCCACATGACATTTAATTTGGAATATGGTGCATAAAAGAAAGACTGCACAATACTCAATAGCAAAGTGATGCCAAGCAATTGTTTGTAATAAAGAAAATAATAATGGTACGCTATAGCTTTGTTCACTCTAGAAACAACAAAGAACGGCCATCAGCTTGCAAAATGGTGCTACAAGAAAAGTTGGTCTAATTTGCTAGGCCAGAGGAAGTGGGTGGTTTTGAACCCTCTGCCTCCCTTGGTACCTAAGGAAAGAGATTAGAATGGGAAAAAACTGCAGAAGAGTGGCTGAAATATATGAGACCTCAGAACAGCACAAACTTCATTAATGAAAAAATCTGTATCTTCACAATTCTCTTCTGGGAGAATTAATCAGATGTTGCAGTTTCAGATTTATAGATTGCTGTAGAAATGGGTAATCTGAGGGGAAAGACTCATAAAAACTTAACAGCAACACAGAGATAATCTGTGGGCTCACAGTGGCCATGTCAGGGCTAATTGAAATGTTTAAGAGCAGCACAGCTTCCAGGCTCCCTGTGATACATGCTGAAGACACGAATATAGACCATCTCTTTGTCTTGACTGGACATATTTTATCACTCTGTATCATGAGACTGTCACCCCAGACTTCTAATTGCTCAAACCTTTAGACACAGGGCACCTAATAATTGCAGTACCATGGCTAGCCTAATAATAAAGATAATTTACAGTTCAAAAGCAAAGGGTAATTTGTAATATGAATGGCTTTTTGTGTCCCTAAGCTCATTTCAGGACTTGAGGATCCATGCAGCAATAGCTACAGCCTTTTGCCTGAGCGTGTGAGTTACTGGGCTGGTTTATTTAGCCATTTTGTTCCAGAGAAACACAGAAGCCAGTGGATTTAAGGGAAGTCAATAGGGTGTTCAGCAAGCAGGTTCAAAATTTTATCTTTATGAATATCTCTCATTCAAGAATACCTCCTGTACAAAGTTAAAATATTTTGTTTGTGCAACTTTGTATATTCAATTATTAAGGAAACCTGTAAGTGCTATTGAAGTGTACAAGATCAAAAGCAACCTAAAAACTTGTTCATAATTAGAGCAGCACCTAAGTCACAGTTTCATTATGTTTGTGCAGAAAAACAGGGGTTAGTGAAAGCAAACCCACTAACTTCTGGGAGGGAGAGGATCAAGAATTCTTGTCTTTATCAACACCAGGAGGAGATCGAAATGCCTAAGGAAGTATTTTGCTTGGTAGCTGCATGCTCCAAACAACTTCTCCCACATGCAGGTCCTTTCTAAGCAGTCTCCCTATGCTGTTCTGCTCCCTCCAATATGCTCCAGGGCAGACCCACCGAGACCCTTGAGTCTGCGTCCCAATCAGTTTTCTCTTCCACAGCACCAGGCTCCTATTATACAACCACATTTTTCCCTTGCTTTTTTTTTTTTTTTATGGTTCTCTCAGTTTAGACTCAGAGCCCATGCCACAGCCTTAGACCACTCCTGCCTTTTGCCTTGCCACCCACATTGCGAGCATTATGAGAACAAAGCCTCTGTTACTGTAAAGCTTTAAGCCATGAGAGTTTTAAAGAAAGTCACAATGCACTCTGCATACAAGAAGGATCTCTTTACTCCTCAGTGAGAGCTTGTTTTTGGAAGAGACAAAGAGCAATTAAGATGCACGTGTTTTCCTCATGGAGGCACATGTCTGATAACCAAAATCACGGAAAGTCTGCCTCAGCAACCATTTGAGGCTCTTGTAATTTTTTTGCCTTTTGCCCAGCATGTCTGATTGCTCTGAACGTATTGAATACACCCATTCATCTCACAATGGTAAATAGGTCTTAAAAATCTTGTTGACAATCTTACCACCAAACTCAACTGCAATTAAAATTATGGGAGAAAAAGAAAGAAAGAAAAGAAAAAAAAAAGAAAAAGAAAAAAGAAAAAACAGAGCATAAGGAAAAATAAAATGCTAACAGGGTCTTTCCAAATGCGGTCATACTGACAAGA
The DNA here is from genome assembly GCF_047663525.1 of Anas platyrhynchos. NCBI lineage: Eukaryota > Metazoa > Chordata > Aves > Anseriformes > Anatidae > Anas > Anas platyrhynchos. The sequence continues at coordinate 17,118,461 of NC_092598.1, read as the reverse complement.
CAGCACTGGAATCTGTGTTTGTTTTAAGCCTACATTGTTTAAAAGCAGCAGGGGACCGAAATGATGATGGCATCATACTGGCTGAAGGGCGGAACCTGAAGTGAACTCTCAAGCCAAATTCTAATCTCAGATTTCAGTTTCTGTATTCTTCATTAAGAGAAGCCCGTGGACATCGATGGGACTCCAGCATGAGGACAGCTATGCAAGCACAGCATTAGAATCAAAATCTGCTATATGGGAACCACACATGGAAATGCTATCCACAATTTCTCTCACCAGACGTCAAACATCTTGAGAGATCAAGTAAAGGAAAGCAACATTCATAAAATCAAAACCACAAATAATTAAATATTTAGTTTTCTAATCAAGTCAAGTTGTGTGTAAGCCCTTAAACAGTATTTACAAGCATTTGATTTTTCTCCATTGACTATATGAGTACTCATAGGCTCACAGATCAGAACCTCATTTGATTTGTTTTAAAACAAGCTCACTCGCCATGTCAGGTGTTTGGCTTCTTTTTTTTTTTTTTTTCTCTGTCTCTCCCCCTCCCCTCCCCACATATACACCTTTTTTTTTTTTTTTTTTTTTTTTTTCTTATTTCTTGCTGTTCCTTTAGAATCTTGTAAACCAGGTCAATTTATTGAAATGTCAACTTTTATAAATATTCCTATCCAGCCAAGCCTCTAACTTAACACATGCTGTAATTACAGCACAGCCATTTATGGAAAGTAGCTGAAAGTGGGGTAGCCCTTCTTATTCACATTGAGAAATATCCTACTCCTTGAGTCACCATTTTTATTTCAGTTAATTGACTTTTGGAATTCACTCTGGAAAATGTATTAGCAGTTGCAAGATCTCTCCCAAATCTTACTGCTTTTTCAATCAAGTCTCAATCTTTCAAAAGGGCATTAAATATCTCTGTGATTTAACATTTTCTGTGGTGTTATTGAAACTTTTGCTTTGCCAAAATGAGGGTGGTCACCTATAAGGTCAGAGTTATATGGAAACAGAAGTAAATAAATACACACGTTTTTTTTTACACAGATGTATTAAAAAAAAAAATGAAACCCCCCTAGAAGAAGGCCTCACCAACACCTTCCTATGATTAGAGAGAACTTTAAATTGATCTCATCCTCATTATTTGATATTTTGCCAAAATGAAAAAGAATAATCAATATCCTTTTATTTGGCAGGAGCTGCAGGCTCTTGGAAAAATGACATCTTAAAATAAAACAGCAAGCAAAACATCAACAGAGAAATGTGATCCCAGACAGCAGTCAGAAACAAGAAGCAGAAGTAGACACGAGGAAAAAAGAAAACAAAAAAACAAAAGAAAAAAAAGTGTATATATTAGCAAGTTTAAGCAACATTTGAGTCCTTTCTACTGTACCAGCATAGCTATTTGATATGTGCAGTCTCAGTGTGGAACAATTTGCCCAGTGTAGGAAAGTACTGAACTCTGTGCCTATCCTGGAACACGAGATTTGTTTTAAAGATACCCTGGCTTAGTCCAGATAAAAATCAACTAGCATTTCATTTGAGTGAGTCTGCAATAGAATACTTTGCCCTGTTTGACTCTCTCATACCAGTACCATAGATCATTTACTATCTCCCTTTCTCACCCTCCTCATCTCTGTAAATATTTGTGTTTGGAAAGGCACATTCAAAGTGATTTTCTTACACAGCAATGCACAAAATTCCCAGTTGTCTATGGGCAATGACATGGTTTTGGGAATACAGTAAACTTCCTTTTATTCATGTCATCATTATTGACACTTTGAAACTGAAAAAGGAGGAAAAGCAGCTACTGATATGAAATATCCATGGCATAGCTCTAGGCAAACAGATGTTTTTTATTTAAAATTAGGGGCTTGCCTGAGACATGAGTGGATTTGAAGTCAAACCAAGCTACTAAACCAAATCTTTTTTCTTCTTGCCAGCAGACTCCCACAAATAACTATATATAGAAGCTAGTAATTGGCCTGTATTTTGGCTTGTAATGGAAATCCAGGTAACACAAGTACTCTGTACTCTCCAATGATTAAGATTTATTCACTCTTTGTCTTGCCAAATATGAATATAATTTGAATCAAACAGGTTGAAATGAAACCTCTTATTCTAAAGTATTTGTGGCGGTCTCCAAAAAAAGACAGGGGGGAGAGAGCAGTATGTCCAGAACCCATGTTATTCATTACATACAATAAAAATATGAATATTTCAAATACAGCAGCTGCAATTACTGACCTAAAGAGTAGCAATATTTTGTACTTTACAAATCTTTTTTTTTTTTTTTTTTCAAAAATAATATCTTGTGTTTTTTTCCCATTTGGAAGTGAATATGCTGAACATTGCAATTCGTGGTTGCAGAAGTAAAAGGATTCTGTCTCTTAAAAGCATGAAGTATAACAAAGACAAAGCATATGAATGTTCTACACCACATTGGGAAACACGTGACATATGGATAGACAGACAGACAGTTGGATACAGACAACTATGCATCCTTGGTGGAATTTGAAACAGGCTTACTCATTGGCCTTTGCACATGCTGATCTGAGGGAGCAGACCAAATGCTTTTCAAAATTTTGACTCCACAGGGGACAAGAATGATTTTGTTAACAGACCAGTAGGGTTTAAGCATAAAATCTAGGGAATGTCAATCAGAGAAATGTTTGGCAATCTTGCTATAATTATTAGGATGCCTTGCAGAAGTTTCATCTGATTACTGATTCACATCACAAATGAGTATAGAATATATTTCCTTTCAAAACCAGAGTTCTTTTGAAATGCCTGGTCCTACAAACATGTACAGGAGAGCACACTGCTCCAAGCAGAGATGTTCATTGCCAAAACCTATGTAGCTTTTTCTAAAGAGAGCCCTGATCTTTATTTCCAAAGTGTCACAAGGCATAGCTTGATAAAAAGGACACTGAACAGAAAAATATCTTGGGTGAAATGGAAAACCAGCAGATATGGAGCCTTTATTTTTGATCAACTTTTCACAATCAAATATTACATAAAAGTAATATAGCATAGACTACCATACTAAGTGTGCAGAATTGGGTGTAAATCCAGAAAGGAATTTTTGAGGCACTTATTGCTGCTTTTGCTGAATACTGAACTATCAAGAAAGTTGTAAAAATATTAATGCAGATCAACTGACAGGCAGAGTGCAGAAAAGATTCAAAAGCATTTGATGAATGACTACAATTTTATCACAGTGACTATATTTTATTCTACACATATTACAATCATATGGTGAAGCCCATGAAGCGCTTTGGGTTTTATTTAAACATGGGAAAACTACAGCACAACAGGCATGTAGCATCCTTATCATATTACCTTTTGGGATTGGTTTATATTTATCAGGGTTTTTTTTTGTTTTGTTTTGTTGGTTTTTTTTTTTGTTTTTTTTTTTGGCCTGATCCTCATTTTTAGGGAGTTGGTTGGCTAACTTCTGAGAGAGGAGAGATTCTTTGAGCACAAGGAACAGCTGGAAAGACAGATGTCATCTATGTTACCATTTTTTGTGCTGAAGGAAAATAAAACAAGATGGTAATTTCCACTGAATAGAAATTTTTAAGTCAATTCCAGCTGTGACCATGTGATCAGCATCTACCGTGTTTGGCACTTCAGCCAAGCACATCTGGCAAAAATATTTCAGAGGTGTGGGGAGAAAGGGGACATTTTGTGTGGAGATTATGTTTTATTTTAGCATGCAAAATAGTTTGTTTTCTGTAGGAATTTTTAAAAGCTTTGTGGGTAGATGATAGATGGGAAGAATGCTGAAAATAAGTATGAGCACAGGGTAGGCACAAATAGGATCAAAATGACAGAGTCTCCTGGTTTCATGGAACAATCACAGAGGTCAAATTATAAGGGACTGATTTAAATTTTTTTCTGAGTTTTAACAGATTGTAAGTGTTAAAATAAAATATATATAGACAGATTCCCTTGAAAATTTTTATGTTACACTGAGATAAAGAAACAGGAAGCAGACAGCAGAAAATAAGTTAATAGTTAGAAAGAAATGCTGTTAAAATATGTCTCCTAAATAGTAAATACTACTGGTAAATCAAAATTAGCTAAAAATAATTAAGTATACTTATAACACATCAATGAAAGACACAGAATTTACAGAATGAGGTCAGTTCTTTGCACATTACTATCTAAGGCAACCTACACCATACACAATTCAATATGCAGCCCTTCTTACAACCACACTGAACAAATCAACTCCCCCAACTTGCATCCACGACTGTGCTAACCCGATAGCACATGTATGCATTTTCTGCACACCTATCAGCTACAATTGTCTAGGTGACCGGTCCTCTTTTGAGGACCTAGCAGCTTTGAAGACATAACGACTGCACATGGATGCAAGTGCTTAACATCAGGCATTTGAATCCAGCCTTGGATTCTTGGTCATTGAGAACAATTGTTTCAAAGTCTCTCAAATTTTCTTCTTCTAGGGAATAAATATTTCCAAAAGTTTTGTTAGTGAGTGAGAATTTAAAGAACATACATTCTAGTAATTCTACAAGATAGAGGGATATGAAGTTAAAAAATGCACGAATCTAGAATAACTGCTCTATGTTGCTGCTCAGCTACTAATTGAAGAACTGAGGTGCTCGGTTCTCACATGTATTGGGTTTGTGCAATTCCCTCTTCACAAGTTGCTTTTATTATTTTTTCTTTTTCCTCCCCACTATCTGATATATAAACCTTTAGTAAGACAACTTTTAAAGAGATAAATCTATGACTTAAACCAGGTTACTGGCACATTGCTTTACAAATGATCACTGCAAAAGAAAACATCTGGAATGGAGGAGTCAGTTGTTCACTACATTACAACAAGCAGTTTCAGGCTACTTTGCCACAGTTAATTTTTACATTTGCCTATTATTGCTGAAAAGCATACGATTCTCCAGCTGCTGATAGGCTGGTAAAGCCAACAAAACCTAACTACATTTTAAGCACTGCAATTTAGTGCAATTATTTGGAAATAAACAATCTGCTCTGTCAATTAAACATTATTTAGGTTACATTTTTGATACATCACACAACCAGGCTTCAGGGCTTCCTTTGTGAAAACTGACATTCAGTTGCTACCGTCTGTGTAACAAACAGCAAACAAATGGATCACACAAAGCTAGCCTAAAAAGGATTATAATCTCTCTCCTATCTAGAAGGTACATAGGAATTATTGTTCGCCTGTACAACAGCATTCAGTGACAGCAGACAGTTATTGTTCCTTTCATTCTTTACAGGACCAGGGAGAATCACAGAAGCAGTATTTAATACATTAGTAGAAGTTCTGTAAGAGAACTTCCCTTGAATTCTGTATGACTCAAACATGCTTTATATTTGAATGTGTTTTATATCAAAATATATAGATATATTATTATATTATATAATATATATAATTATTATATTATAAAATAGTATTATATTATAAAATATATTTATTTGTTTCATATCAAACAACATGATGCTGTCAAACATTATTTTGAATATTATAACATCATTGCTGTTTAGTCACATCAGGTTGTTTTGCCTCCAATTATGTAAGTTATTAAATTTTCCATAGTTATGTGCTGGTCAAAAAGAAATGTCAAACTAATCTGTTTTCTTTATCTCTTTTTATCATTAATTCATGTTTTTATGTTAACAAACATATAAATTGTTTAAAAATTTGTTATTGTTTCAGAACTCTTGTTTTCAAACTAAAATGTGACGTTCTTTATTTGAGACTGTGTAGAACTTACAGAAAATTTTAGCAAAACTTTTGCTGATTTTTCTTTCTGGTTCCACCTTCTAGAGCTTTGCATAGTGTCTCAATATTGAAGTGAAGTTGAATTTTCAAACACTGTTAGTCAAAAGCATTTTTTAAATGAATAAAGCTTTCCTTTGAACTACTTTATCTACCTCTATCCATGCCATGTAATACAGTATCCAGGGTTTCTGTGCTCAGATTTTCCACTGTTAGACCATATTTCAGAGATCAATTCCAATTTCACAAATTACTACTCTTACTCGTCCAAGGCATTGTTTAGGACATAGCCTATATAAGCCATTTTGTCAGTCTAGACAATTTGTTTCTCTCAATGGGAACTGCATCTGCTATTTTAATTCATGTCTTACAGGGCTTGTGACTGTGTTATATGCAAGGCTAGGAAATAGTTCATAGAAGTACCACCTCTTCCAACCAAAGGCTACAGTGAGGCCAGAAAAGTGCTGTAGTAAACAAAATGACCAAGAAGCAATCATCTACTTTTTATGAAACTTACAGGTCATGACAGTATCAATTACCTCAAAATCCTGTCAAATAGAATTATAGCAGCAGTCTTGTTTAGGGCGTGACATTAATTTAGTGTATACTGGAGTACAGGTGGCAAATTATACTTCCTGAATGCAAACAGTAGCCGTGTTCTAAGATACTAGCACCTTTCAGAAATGATGTGGTTTTATCAAAGACAACTGAGGCAAGCAGAACTAAAGGAGTACAGATTGAACCTGACCTGAGGAGCAAATAAGCAATGTTTGGAGTTTCAAAAAAAACTAGCTTTCAAATATAGGCATAACCATCAATCCACAAACAACACTATTAATATTTATGTAAAACAGAAGTTACATCTGCACATACATTTAGAAAGTTGCCAGTAAGGTTTATACCTTGTTAGAACCTACAATTGTAGTGCAGATCAGCACACAATGACATCTGAGGTGTAACAAACCAGCCTGTGATCCAGCAAGTCCCTTCCAGATATACAAGAACGCTCTAGGTTTGTGTCCATGACCAGCACTCTTTCCTGTGACCACATTACCACCTTGCAATTCTTTGCAGAAGCACTTTTGTACAGATGTTCCCATGGCTGGAATGCTAGGTTTTCTACCTCCTTTTTTTTTTTTTTTTTCCCTGCCCTCTAGAGTTTTGCATGGTATCTCAATACTGTGCATCAAATTTTTCTCTCTTGTTTTTTATTCATTCCAGATTACACTAAGACACAGGGCTGAAATGCAATCGGCAGATTCTGTTCTTAAGATTTTAGTAGAAAGACTTCGGAAAACATCACATCTTAAGACAGTATGTGAAAAAGGAGTAAAGCATTTGGCTCCCCCTCTGAAGTACAAGTTTTGGGATGGAAAGTTAAGAAGCTCTCCATGTGTCTGTATAATTTTTATGCAATAGAGTCAATATATTGCAGAGACAGCATTTAACTATCTCTTTCAAATGCTCAGCCCGGCTCTACATTCTGTGGTATAATCCTGTTTGCTAAAGACTAGGCCCACTTAGAGAGGGGTGGGCAGCTAAAAAATGAATAGGTGTTCAGCAATCGCACCACAGTCATGCTAAAGGGGAATGCTCTGCAGTGCATCCCACTTGCTGGAGAAAAGGCAGCCTTCTATACAAAAAACCTCTTTGCGAGTACCTGCAGATACTTGAAGAATGGCATTTGTTAATAGTTAGGCCTTGAATGAGTCCTAATCTCTGATGAAGCAAATGCCTTTAACATTGCCATCAAACTCCATATATTATTTAGTATGTCAAAATACTCAAGTCCTGTTGCCAAAGCATCAACCTGGGTTTGCCTCAGATAATAGCACTCTTAGATTAAACTAATTAATAGGTTTTCCACCTATGAGAATTAACATAAGTTAACATAAAGAGAATGTTTTTAAAGTGATTTCTTTGCTTCTTCCTCTGTTGTTTATCATGAATTGCCACCAATGAAGGTAGTACATACATCCAAGGGAACATAATGCCAGAACTTACACTCTCAATAAGTAGAACTTCAATACTGGCAGCAATGGCAGCCATCTGTGATAGCTCAGCGTTGCTAGTGATGTAACTACAGCACTTCTATATTCAGCACAAGCTCACTTCACATGAATAGTGTCAATTAAAAACCAATTTCCACTCTGCATCTGATATGCCTTATATGTAGTATGGAGAAGAGTGGTGCAACTCATATTTTTAACTTCTTCAGCTTCTTGTCCTGACCAAAACTTTAGCCAGATGCCAAGCATGGGGAGAGGCAGAGGGGACCCGAGGCCTTGATTCCTTCAGCAGTAGCTGGCTAATCTGGACTAGGGGACTCTGAAGGGTATTAGTCTGCTTTAAACATAGAATCCTAGAATCTTTAACATTGGAAAAGACCTCCAAGGTTATCTAGTCCAACTGTCTCCCTACCACCAATATTACCCACTAAACCATGTCCCTAAGTACCACATCCGATCTTTCCTTAAACACTCCCAGGGACAGTGACTCTACCACCTCCCTGGGCAATCCATTTCAATGCCTGACCACTCTTTCTGAGAATAAGTTTCTCCTAATTTTCAATCTGAATTTCCAACATGCAGTCACACAGAAAGGCCTCTGTGGAACTGCAATTCCACCAACTACCAGTCAAATACCAAATATCAGTCTGCGTGCTTACAGTAAAGGATGCAACAAAATGGAACTCATGTCACTAGCAAGGAACTGCATAAACATCACAAACAGGATATTTATGAAAAGACTGCACAGATACAGCCATGGAATGTACTAGATACTTATCAAGTCAGTGGCAAAAAATCAAAATTATAATGCATTTCTCAATTACTTTTACCCCTTTTCCCTCTGTCATTGAGTAGCATATAGCTGTTAGGATATTGCTTTACAGTCAAGGAATTTAAACTCAGGAAACTCTCACAAAGTCAGCTCATTTCAATATCTCCAGCAATGCCGATGCAACAAGATCATTGCTAACATGTGTGGGAAAGGGTCACAATCACCATGTCAGCTAATGCCTCCAGAACCAATTGTAAAAGTAACACTTACAATCCCTGCATCCATGCATATCTGTGCAAAGAGCTAGAGTATAGTCCTCCTTATAAAAGTTTGCAATAAAAAAACAAACAAACAAAACAAAACAAAACAAAAAAAAAACTTTCTAGAGTACAATATGCTAACTTCTATACTGGTTAATTGTTATTACTTTTAAGGGACTTGATCAGAACATGATAGATCAAGACACAAGGAAATTACATAAATAAAAAATTTATTCCTGACCAGATGAGTGTAAGATTAGAGCTAGCTAACATCTTTCAAAAATTCATACACCAAGGAATTCTTTTTCATGAAAAACTTTAATGACTGTACAACCACCTCTCCAGCGAGTTTTTTTTTTTTATTTTTTGTTTATTTGTTATTATTATTAAAAAAGAAGCAACTGACAGAAGACTTGGCCCATAGAAATCAAACAAAGAAGTATTGTACATTTTTATTTACTCCAAGAAAGATTTTTCTCTTGGGTAGTTCACAGCCAGACTTCCATTTCTGTGCTTGGTCTTTTCTGTAAACTCACAGCCATCCCAGTGCTTCAAACATCTCCTACAAGTCATCCTGACTGATAGCACAGAAAAATGTATGGGAAAGTTTAGAGGGACCCTGGAATGCGTTAAATGCTGCAACACAAAAATCTTACATGGCGGCAGCCTCAGTCTAGAACCCAGGATAAATAAGGTCAACACCACATGCATAAATTTGCCATCTTGTGGGAACAGCAAAATTGAGGACTAACTCTACCCATACTGTTTCTCATTTCTAGCAGTAATTCTTGTATTAACTTTGCTGTGGCCCAAACAATCAGGATCTGTATAGCAGCAACATGCCAGAAAAGTTGATCAGGCTCCAGGAAAATTTTAATCCAGGAAAGGTTCAGGAAACTGAAATAAAGAATTGTTTCCTTCGGGAAGAAAAGTAAATTTAAAGGCCAGGCTGGTCCTAGTATGTATTTGTTCATAACTGCGTAAAGGAGACTGGCTGTGCCATCTACCCTATCTTGTTTAGGTGGCTGACCGTACGAGCACAAAGTTGCTATGCTGGTTCCGACTTTGTTCACAGTTACCCCCACTGGGCCCAGCACTCAAGAGAGATCACATAGTAGTTCATCATCCCTAGCAGGAGAAGTTCCATACACTGATTTTATTTCAAGCACACGAGAAAACATACGGAAACAATATAACGAAAAATATTAAAAGAAAAAATAATAAAAAATAAAATACTTCAAGCACAAAATGACTCTGCTAACTATGTTCGAATCATACCAAACACTGGCATTGTGCCTCCTTGGGGGAGGCAGTTTGCCAGAAGGTTGCCACAGGCAGCTAGTAATTGCCTACACACAATGGGCAAAAGAGATTAAGCTTAAATATTTGAAGGTTTGTTTTAAAAATATTTTCACCATATTTAAAAAATAAAGCAGTATTTTATTCTTCATATTGAAGCCATTAAGCCAATTTATACAACACTAAAACACTCCTCATTTCCACAGGTCACCCCTGTAACTGCTTCCCTTCCCGGGTGTCCTGCCTTAGTGTGTGCGCATACTCGTGCAAGGCTGCAAAGTCTGGGGAATTCCTCGAAGACACTCAAGTCCCATGCTACGTGTTTGGAAGAATTAACCTTGCAAGGACTTGAATAGATTGGAGGTTTCTACAAACTGCTTTCAAATCCAGTTCTTAGACTGGATGATAACTGATATTACTGGAGAGAGCTATAGAAAAGCCTCTACATATTCTAATCTATTTCACCATTGTTGTTTCCTGTTTCATGCTGAAGCCAAAGGGTTAAGGGATGTGACAGTTTTAGTGAGGTAATGATACCGAAAGGCTTCTTTTCTTAAGGCAGGCAGGCTGAGGTTATGTTTTCCTAACATTACCATGAATGATTTGGTTGTAGTGAAAGGCTTGATTCGTTCTTTGCTATCAGTAATTGATAAAGACAGAAAATGTAATACAAGGCAGAGATTTGGGAAATTTTGTTTTAAGACTGTGACTGAAAAGTCTTCTGTCTAACAGTACATGTTCCCTCTGGATTGACTAACCTTTACAATTTTTCCACAAACTGATTCTGCTGAATAGAAATTGATTAATGAGCTCAGACACAGAATTGTCACTAGAAAATAGCCATTGAAATTCTGGTCAGCAATCACTAGCCCCAGGGTCAAGGAAGACCATGGACCAGCTTAGCTGGAAAAGGAGCAGTTTTCATTTTTCTTCTCGCTAACTTAATTTCAACTGTGCCTGGTGGCATTGGTGCTGCCGGGACTCTGTCATTGGCCTTTTTGATAAACCCATGTTCTGAGGGCTTCTTTGCTAAACTATAAAAATGCCTTCAAGGCTATAATTCCATTGGCTGTAATCCCCTCTGCCTTCAAGGCTTGTAAAGTTATTTACACCTGTGCAAAATAAAAGTTGGAGCTACACACTGCCTATCATTCCAGACCTTAGTGGCATCATCTGTGACATTACCTCTAAAGATTCCAACCATTAGTGCTGCCATTGGAACATGCATGCTGTAGTAGCGTGAAGCTTACTTAAGAGGGGATTCACTTCACTTTCATTTCAATCTACTTCATACCACTGTTTTAAGCCCTTCATACATATAAGAATTCAAAGAGCTTCCTATGGACGATGTTAAGCCCTCTCCTCCAGAAGTTTGCATCTGCTGGCCTGAGAGAGTGGTTTTGCAGTCAGATCAATCCTTCAGGCTGTTTGAAAATCTCTCATGTTCAACAGATACGAAAGGACAAAGAAGTGGGAAATCAGTCCTCCTCCTGTTTTGGCCCCTTATTTGGTTTGTGGAATAAGAAGAATGTGAGAAAAATAGGAAAAGGAAAGGAGAGCAAAGCCATAGTAAGGGTACACCATCAACACAAGTAGGTAACTAGCATGCAGAAAGACTGGAGAGGTAATAGCCTTGAAAACTGAAATCTTATATTTACCTAGACACATTCACAAGTTTTAGTCATCGTGAAGGGGAGGCTGGGGGAAAGATATTATCAACAGATACCCCCATGACAGACTGTGACAGGGGTACTTCCCTCCTCAGTTCTGCTAGGAAGGCCAGTACTCACCCATGAGATAGCTGCAGCCATCTTATCACAACTGACACCAGTATCTTTTCTTGGAGAATTTGAATCACCATTTCTTGAACTGTGACATTCTCACATGAACAGAACATTGAAGAAGAATTTGAAATTCCAATCTGAAACACTTTGCTTTGTCCCATTTACCAGAGATTTGCTTATTGACTTCAAAAAATATCCTTATAGATTAAAATACTCTCTTTCTACCCTCATCTTGACAATTATTTTCAGGAAATGAAATAATAAAATGTCTTCCCACTCTTGGTCAATATTAGGTATTTATAGATGGGGGGAGGAAGGGAAGGATGGCGACACTATTAGGTAATAATTGGAATGTAATTTCCTTCGTTATATTAAATATTTAATTATATTAAATTCAAAGGTTGTCATTATTGTGGTTTTAATCATTATGCCTCAAATAAATCAGTAGATGCATATTTTATATATAAATCAAACAGTTAACTATGGAAAAAAAAAACAATCTACACATACAATACAGAAAAATTACATTTTAAAATTGTTGAATTTAATTTAATTTAACTGATTTAATTTAATTTTAAAATATTGGAAACTATGTAAATAGTTGAAAAATGAATCACATCACCATTATATTTTGTAACATATGCTGAATTTGTGGAAAGACGGAAATTTGGGAATTATTAAAGAAATTTCATATTTTATCAATTTTTTTTTGTGGTAGTTATTCTATCACTAAGGAGATGCTTTATCTGTGGAGTTAGCTTTTTTTTTTTTTTCCTGTGATATTCTAATACATTCATTTTTGATTGTTTTTGTGCTTTAACAACATTACATTTATTATTTATTCAACAGCTCTACAGTTTTAAACATCAAAAAGATCAGCCCCGTCTTGTTTGTTTTATTCAGACATTCTATTCTAATTCTCAATTTCCTTGATTTCTTTGTTTCCATTGTGTGTTTCATGAGCAGATGCAGTCTTCATAGCTTATTCAAACAGAAATAATACAACTTGAAACTTATTTCACTGATGTGAACATTGTTAATTCCTGAGGTGTTTTTCACTCATTGAACTAGGGAGGTGATTGTCTTATAATTCAAAGATAGAAGGTTCCTGACATTCACATTTATGTACACTACAAGACATTCAACCACACTTTTCCCACTTGCAAGATGGGTGTCAGGAATTTCTTAGGGATACTGTGATAAAAAAATATTTGCTTTTGGATCTAGTACGGAACAGAGATCTTGTGCTAAGACTGGTGACGTTAGTCCAAAACCTGAAAGCCCTATGTCCATGGGTAGCACTATACCTGAGCTATTAATTTGTACTTTTTTAGCAAGGTTTTTAGTCAGTTCACTAAGAGCTGCATATGTACACAGTAGTCCTGGAGGTAGTGGGGGAGATCTCTTTGCCAAGCTTCACTTGGGCCCTTTGCACCCGTGGCATCCTTAAGAAACAAAAATAAACAAACAAACAAAAATCCGAAAGGCTATATTTCTATATTTGCTCTCTATTTTTGAGAATGTTACCCTTACTATTCCTCAGCCATGTATGCCTCTTCTTAGTTGAACTGTAGTGCAAAACAGGTTGACTTTAAAAGATAGCAATAAATCATGCCAAAAAGCTCATGTGGAATTAATTGTATTCAACACATACTGGTGTATTTTTGTGGCTTTTTCTAGCTAGCCACAAAAATAAAAGCAGCCAGTTAACTAGAATTGTTTTTTACATTAAAAAGCCAAACACTTCAGACACAAAATTGATAAGTATTAATGAAGTATGCACACAAATGCAGAATCCATTCCAATGCACATCCTAGATTTGCTTTCTCCAATGCTCTCATTGTCACAATAATTGATATATAATAAATTATAACAACACCTTGCATCTGAGAGAAGTGGTAAACAGCACACGGGTTTTGCTGCCTGGAAATAGAGTATTTCTTGTTATAATGATAGCCAGACAAAAAACATACAGGCCTGAGTAGCTTCTTCAGGATTATTTTCATTAGATGTCATAAGGTCCCTGGGTACTTGTACAATCAGTAACACTTCACAGAGCCTTCACTTCTAACAAATAATTAGCTAAAATTGAACCAGAGATTTCTTACATGCATGTCATAGATTTGATATGAATAATGAGGGAAAAGGTTAACAGCAGGTCATAGGCAGTTCCCTATCTTCCAGCTTATTTATTCAGTGAAATGAGAAATTGATCACATTATTTCGTATAGAAGAAACTGATTCATTACAATCACCTCTGAATTGGCAGTTTTTGCTCTAGGCAATTTCAGAACATTACTTATGCTTAAACAGTTACTGGTAAGGTCATTTTACAACTTGTAATCACCTCTCTGACCTCTTAACGACCATATTCTCAAAAGATGAAGCATACGTGAAAATTGATAAAAGCATATATATGAACAGAAAACTAACAGTTAAACAAGAGGAGCTGAGCAAATAAAACCACAAAACTGAAATAAGGATGAAAATATTCGGGTGCACTAAGATAATATTGAGAAGACATCATAGCTTGTGCATTAAAAGCACATTGTCATCCCTATTTTGACAAGATACCTATTGGAGGGAGAATTATTCTGATAATGCATGCATTATTAACTGTTGGAGGGAAAGAAACAGCAAAGGTGATGGAAACAACTACAGGTAAGCATCTGAAGCTGGAGGTGATGCTAAGGGCCTAGAGGACGGAAAAGGCTAGTTCTTTCCCCCAAGAAAAATGAGGGTCATTACTCTCTCTTCCACTGGCCCATACATGCTCCATGCCTTGGAGAACATTTTTACCAACAGTTCCTCTTGCTACATTAGTGTCACTCCAACCAGAGTGTATTTTCAGTCAGACCCCATTCTTGGGACAGAATGAGGAACTGCAGACCCTGCAAAGCCAGGATCAATTCATTCCCAAATACAGAGACATACTGGGTGAAGTTAGGCTGAAAACTGCAGCGTCTGAGAACCAGTATCATGTGAATGTTGCAGAGTGCATGTACTGCTAGGCGCTGGATTAGATGGAAGATATTCAAGTGCAATCTTCTAATAAAAGAAATGGGTTTGTTTGACTATTTTTGCAAAAGTGAGCCCATAATTCAGGTAATGTATCCCATTGTGTGTTATAAGAACATGAAGAAAATTTTAAGAAGTGGGCTTTGTCATTTGAAAACAGCGAGATAGAAAAGTGCAGAGCTTTTGGTAGCAAAAGGGTGTAAATTATCATAGTATTAACTGCTTAACATGACATTCATTAAGCCTGTTACTGAAGAGCTACAATTACAAAGAAACATTACTTACATATTTCAGTTGGAATAACTTTCTCAATTATGGTTGTTAGCTGCAATGTCAAAAAGGCATCATCATCACTGCAAAGCATAAGAAAATGGTATTTTAAAAGTAATTCTGGTCAATAACTGAACTAAGATATGTTCAAGGATAAATTAAAACATAAAACATAATCTACGAATTTATATATTTTTAAAGCACCTGTGTTCCTTATACTTGGGAGGCTAATGTTCAGATTTACAAAAGGATTTAAGCGTCTAACAAAGGATTAAGAGGCCTTCTATATGCTTCTATACCCCACTCCTTCAAACTTCATCCTGACTTCACAGTTGCTTAAGTCTATAATCACTTATGTGTTCATAGTTTACAAAGTGCTTAATTGTCGCTTTTGCACTTGTGATAACTGGTTTCTCACTAGAAGGAGGAAGCAGCTTGAGATTATCTAGCAGCTAAACCAGCCCTTTTCTTATGTTCTCTCAGAAGCCAATATTCCCAAGGTACAGCAGACAGATAGGTGCTATCAGAACACACCCAATGAAAGACTCATATAAATCACAGCTGTCAAATGACTCCCAAAATGTGATCAAAGAAGAGGGAGACATCTCAATGTTTATTCAGTGGAATAAGGAATCTAGAGAAGTTTCACAGAATCTAAAGAAGTTTCTTGTCTTCCAAGAGAGTTAATGAATCCACAGGCTGTGAAGACCTAAGAGTATGCTGAGGTAGTGGAGAGGATGAACACAGGATTCACATAGACAGAGAAAGGATAAGATGACAAAGAGGATTCTCCAGCCCAGTGATTCAACTGCAAGGAAAGTGTTAAGTGTTCAGGTCCCTGATCATGCTACTTGTTTGGGATTCAATGATTCAGTTTGATCCCTGCTGTAGAAACAGTTTTAAGGCACTTCATTCTCTCTGTTTAATTTAGGAGGAAAAAAGGTACCTAAATCTGAAGCATACCGGTATTCAACAATTCATCTGGAGATTTTGTTCTAGATCTCTTAATGCACATTGAATAATAATAATAATAAAGTTAATAAGCAAATGTCCGTGTCCCTTTCCTGAATGTGAGATTCACTGTAGCTCCTTAAAATTGCATACAAAATAACAGGAACAAATTTGGTAAGTTTTGTCAGCATCTTCTTTGAAGGTGGTCTAAATAGTTTTGCAACAGTTCCCACCCTTCTTTAATTTAAATCACATGAGTTCTTGATGCTTCCAACAGCTTAAGGAAGATGGAGAGCAAATCTAAAGCTAAACATACAACATGCATTCAAGTGCAGTTTTGATATCTGCTTTAAATAAAGGTATTGCTTAGCCATGAAACATTTCTTGGCAACAAAGCTGTAGAAATGTAGGTTAATTGTAAAACAGCCCTAAAAATTGCATTTGTGTGGTTTAAAACACACCTGTAATAATCACATCATTAATCAATTACTGATGTATGTACAGGTGGATTTTATGGTATACCCACTAGAAACTGGACAGACACCTACATCTTCCTTGTCTTCAGGATGCTTAATTTGCTCAAATTTGTGCAATATGTGTATGGAATGGGAACTACGTGGTTAAAAAAGAAACAGTAAACATCTAGTTGAAAAAATAGCTAAGAATGTTCATAGAAATGTGTGCAAATGTTTTCACTAGCAAACAATACTCCAAGCATTTTCGTTGTGAATGCCAATATATTTGACTCTCATGGCATATCATTGGCCTGTTTACCTGAAGTATGCAAGTAGAACATTAACAGCAGCAAAAATGTATCAGGTCCATATTTCATGTACTTTCCAACATATATAATACTTTCTTTTTTTTATCAAAGCTATTCCATTTTTTAACCAAGAAGCAAGACAAGTTTAGTCAAAGGAGAACTTTCCACTTCCTCTAAAATTGTCATCCCCATACTATGTCATTTAAGACAGTTTTGGTTTAGCTTCTTCCCCCTATTCAGGTTTTGTCATATTGCTAGGCTGCTGCTTATATTCCCTCACACAACACTCCTGTAGATTTAAACCCTCTTTTGTGTAAGTGCAGCAGCTTTGGCTCTGGCCAAAGCTTCTCTTGCAGCAGGCTTTCCATCTCTTCATAGGCAGGATGGGGTAGCCCAAATATAACAGATACATGACCACAAAACAGATTCCTCTTTTTTGTCCACCCCTTTTCCAGAGTTTCAAATTCGTCAGAACTCTTGATTTACAATTTGTATCTGGTAGGACATACAGTATTTGAAACAACAAGGCATTTTTCAATGTTTCTAAAAGCTTGACTTTTTCTTTTCCTTTTCCTTCCTTTTTTTTTTTTTTTTTTTTTTTTTTTTATTGTTTTTCTTTTGTTCTTTCTCCAAAATTCTAGCTAGCACCAAAAGTATGTGGAGCTAAACAAAATACCACATACATATGCAGCCCCTTGCCAGCCACAGCATCTCATAATCACTCTTTCATCTGTGCCATCAGCTGTAACAGAAGACTAGATAAAGATAAGGGAAGACATTCCTGCTGGAAAAATGTGCTCTGTTGCTTTTACAACTCATTGCATTTCTGTAAATCCTTTCAATCCTACTCCTATTTAGACTCAGTAGATCTGCCAAGGCATTAAGACCTCAGCTCTTTGTTTTCCTCTTGGAAATTTTCTATTTTGTGAAGTCAGTGTATATATTGTGGATTTAAATAAAACTTTTGTTTTGTTTTGTTTTAAGAGGATGTGACCATCCCATTATTCTAAGGTGTTCCTATATGAATGAGCACTCTCAAAATTCAGCAACAATATTCATTACTTGGTACAGGAACAGCTCTGAGAAACATCACAGACATATACAGTGCATTCACCACTGGGACAAACTCCTAATCTCTGTGAACTATGGGATCTCAACCAGAATTCAGAAACTGTCTGCAGACCGAATCTCCAGATTGTCAGAAATGCACATAATTAGTAGCTAACTTTGTCTTGCAAAAGTCCTTCTCTGATCAAATTACAGTATGTTGCCTCAAAGCTCCATGGCAGCATTCAGAATTATTTAGTTATTTCAGATCTTTTATTGGTACAGTTTTGTCTGACACTCAGGAAACATTTTTCAGGAAAAAATAAAACACAATTCCTGTCACAGGTAGTTTATTACCCTTGCCCTTATATCTGTAATTTGCAGTGGTGGCTAGAAATATTTCACTTATGTGTACTTTTCCTTGCAAGATCAAAGTTCAGTTCTACAAAAGCCTAAATAATGAATAACTTTGCAAATGTTATTAATTCAAATGTTAAGAACTGAGCACCTTCTCCAAAGACAACATAAAGATCGGGAATTAGCCATATGAAAAAGAAACTGTTTTTCTCCTTTGGAACCATTATGTCTAATCAGTAGAGTTGCCTTGGGCCCTAAGCTGAATCAACTGTTTAATTGTAACCAAATATGAATGTCAACAAATCAACAGCTATAGTACAGTTTCTCTGACAAAACTAGAATCTGCTTACATTTTCTACAAAATATATCTTCACAAAAGCTGTAAAATTTTGTAGACTAAGTGTTCCAGCTTCTATTATTGCTTCCAGGATGGGCTTTCTCATCACAGAGATAAAGTGATGAAAGAGAAAATTGAGCATGTGACCTAATGCTTAAGTCTAAAATTAAGTGATGCTGTAGAAAATTATTTTGTGGAAGTATTTTAAAGGATTTTAAAGTATTAAAAAATCATTCTAACAGAGAGCAGAATATAACTGTGATTTTTTTTTTTTTCAGGCTAACTGTAGACAGACCTATCCCAGAATAGTCGTACAAATTGCAGCTACAAATGTCTAAAAAATAGTTAACATCCCATTTCTGTAGCAATTGTATCATATCCTTTCTTCATTCAAAGGTTCCTAAATCCCTGTAATAAATTGAAGATATTTCATTTTAGAGACGAGCAGATTCCATAATGAGTTAAGCCTCTTTACAGTTTATTTTAATAAAGCACAGCTTTCTAAATATACAGAGGCAATAAAACATGCAGGTTGCAGCAATAATATGTTTAGTAGCCTTGCTTGATAAAATGGAAATGTTTGCATGTTTCAAATTACGAGCAATTTAAAGTAGGAAGTAAGCAAACTAGCTCTTGCGTTATGAAGCTTGACATTGTTAAGCCTTAAGAGAACACATACTTCAAAGTCATACAGACTGAAATATGCCCTGTAAGCTTGGCGAGAAGAGCAGTGCCATAATGATGTACCGCACAACAAAAATCACCAGACTTCCATTTCAGTACAATGTTGCCTAGTTTTAAACTTTAAAAAAATGTACTAGTGTTGTTATTTTAAAAATTAATTCATCATTTTCTTACGAAAAGATCAATACATAGGAAAAGTACAAGAATGTCTTCCTTTGGATATCAACCAACAAAAATAATCACTGTAAGTTATAGTAAGAATTGTACCAGTATTTTAGCTGAATTTACAGAGTCAGAAATATCACTTGATAATGAATCTATTAATAATATTAGGGCAAATTACTATAATTTTCCCCTGCACCAACATAAGTGTGGAGACACTCTTTCCTATATGAATTTGTAATTATTCTGCAGATGTTTAAAACTGTATAATTTCTCCCCATGAATACCAGAATTAAAGAAAATACTACTTACTTACAAACCTAAATGTAATAATTCCTAATTCTTTGTTGATCTGTAGTTAGAATTCAATTAAATTACTGTATATGTGAAATAAAAAAATGTTAAGAATTCACTAGAAACACAAACAGAAATAATAAAAAGAAAATCTCAACCTAAGCAGCCTCTGACTCATCTATCAAATCAGCCTGAAATGTGATGACTTTTCAAACCTGTAGCTACTTTATTTCAGAACACAACTGATTCAGAGATGTAGCCACATGGCTTTGCATAGATTTATTCTCAAAGAAGGCAGCAGTATGAAATATGTTCATAAGTCCACAACCAGTTACATACATAAATGTTTTGAAAAAGAAATGTCACTAATCTCATCCATTTGTTCAGCTAACAAACTGATAGCTAATAAGATACCTATAGACAAAACAAACGTGTAAGCATATCTAAAGTTTTTCTAAAAATAATTAACTTGTTTTGAGAATCATTTCTAATTTTGTGTCCATAGCAATATTACAATACCACAGTAGTTCCTCTCTTTATATAATGGTTCTAAAAATATGCATTTTAAAAGTAGTTTGAATTTGTTGACTTAAACAAAACAGTTAAATGACTGTTAAGTACTAGACATCTTTTTACATAACACTCTGGATATTATATGTAAAATGTTGTTGGGGCCTTATAAAAATATTCTTGACAAAGTTCCACAACAGAATTTAAAATTACTATTCCTATTCAACCTGTTAGCACTAAACTACAGTTTAAAAATAAAAATAAAAATAAAAATAAAAATAAAAATAAAAATAAAAATAAAAAAGGAAATGGGGAAGCTCTTATAATATTTCTTCAAGTATTCTAGAAAAATCTATCTATCCTCCAAAGCTCTTTTATTCCTAATACACAGAGTATGCATATGAGCACAGAGGTGCTCCCTTTGGAAATATTGCTAGCAAACAGCAAGAGCTGAGAGACCTTACATATCTGTTTCGCAGAGATTGTTAGGTAATAAAAGGATAATACTGTAAGCTATCTGAATGAGATATTCCAAACTGACTAATTAATAGCAAATATTAAGTCATGCAGGTGCTTTTGAATATCTTTGGCTGTATGTTCAAACACAACAAATGCCAAACAATTTTAAAGGCCTTGTCTTGTAAGCACTTGTGCCTATGTAATATAACTTTGAGATGCTGCCTGGAAGACTGCTATAGCAATCTGACTCCCAAGAAGGGTATTTTATACATATTACAAATATTTCACATTTTTCTATCACATTCTAACACTCAGTGAAGTTTTTAAACCTGAAACTCTCTTGTTCTGACACTCTCAAAGCCTTTAACAAAGGACTAGAGCCACTAAGCACAGAGGAACACAGAGATGCCCTTCCCTGCATCAAACATATTTGCTTAGCAGCTGTCTTGGCACTTCTGTGCAGAGCACAAAGTGGGATAACCTTCTTTGCTGGGAAGAACACCAGACTACCTCTTTTGCTGCTTTGTGCCTTTACAGAAGACAACTGTTATGTGACTCCGAAATTCTGCACTACATCCTCATTCACACTGATGCACAGAAGTTTCTAGCAGCCTTCATAAAGTTTTATTAGCCAAGTTTAAAACACAAGACTTGCCATGGGAGTTCACACAACGGTGGTCATGGAAGGAGATGTGTAATACACGATTTCTGTCTCCTGCATCTTTGTTTATATGCTAGGAGATTGAACCTTCTCTTCTAAACAATTACAAAGTGATAGCACCAGCAAACCAGTCTTTGTTCAACCAAAGCCAAACACTATCTCTTCGAGCATACATGCTGCATGCAGTTTGCCTTTTTCCTAAAAAGAAACATTAGTCAATTCAGCAGAAAGATGCTTGTGGATTTCTGTGGGCTCATGTCATCACAAAAGGAATTGACCAGTTTGATCCGGACTATATGCAGGTGATATGTCCACTCTGCTGACTCTGATTAAATGGACAGCTTCCATGGCCTATAAAATAAAAACGTGCACCTTTTTGGTTTGACCTTTTTTTTTTTTTTTTTTTTTTGAAGCCATGCACGTTGAGAATCAGACTGCTTTGTCAGATAATGCTTTCAGTTGATGCTTTTGAAGACCTGAATGCATGTAGCTCCTGACAATGATTATATGCACGTGTTCCATATAATTCCAAAAGAACACCCATTATGAAAGATTAGTACAGTTGTGCTTATGATGTATTTAGGTCGTCTGTTACTGAATATTTCTACTGTCAGTACAACAAAAGTGTGATGATCACAGTTAAAGCTTAACAAAGAAAATGCTGTCAGGCAATTAGTAAGCTGAAGTCAGCAGTACTAAAGTGAAATATATCATGTTTGGAATAGCAGAGTGGTTTGCTTGTGATAAATGTTGAAACAGGTCCTCATACACAGAACACATCCTAACCTTGGAAAAAAGTTCTGTTTGCAAAAGTACTTAAATAAATAAATTGATGCAGCTTAAGCTTATTATTAGATTCCTTACTTTTCTTTCCAGAACAGCCTCAGTCACTGGGCTTCCAAGAAGTGAGCATTCACTATAGCACAATTGCACAATTGCCTTTTGTATGAAAAAGATAACAGCAGCACACCTTAGGAAAGAAAAGACTGTATACTACAAAGACATGTTTAAGAGAAAGGAGCGTCTATGAAATGAATCATCTCAAAGACCACAAAGATTTTCGGGAAAACACAAGTGATTCTTATTCTTGAAAGACTAACAAAAGGAAAAGGAAAAGGAAAAGGAAAAGGAAAAGGAAAAGGAAAAGGAAAAGGAAAAGGAAAAGGAAAAGGAAAAGGAAAAGGAAAAGGAAAAGGAAAAGGAAAAGGAAAAGGAAAAGGAAAAGGAAAAGGAAAAGGAAAAGGAAAAATAATTTTGCAAAATACAGTAAAATCAAAACCAGCAAGAGATCTTTCCAAAGTCTCTAAGCCTTCCCAGTTGACAGCTAGGCAATTACAAAGGATACAAAACTAGCATGTTTTTAGAAAGGGAGTGACTAAATTCAGGTATAGCCTGAGCAATACAATTTCAAAAGTTAGTCAATACTGGGTGACTTACAATTGGTATTAGTTTGTTCTAAAATGTTTTACAGACACAATTTTGAATTGTCAGTTTTAATCTTAGCATAGTTATCATACTTATGGAAAAAAAATCCTACTATAATATACTATAAGAATAGAGGCCAGCTCATGCCTGAAGTTTTTACAAAACCAATGGGATAGATTGGGAAGAGGATGCACAAAATGAGAGGAGCAACAGCAAAAATAAGGCAGGCCGAGAACAGAGTGAAATAAAAAATAAATCTGTAAGAATGAAAAGTGGGAAGAGTGAGAAAAGGAAACAATAATTTGGCCTGAAAATATGTTTAGGAGAGACTCCTTCCAGCTGTCTGTATGGAATGATGCCTTCCTGCAGGCTTGCAGTGAGTAGTCAGTGAAGGTGAACAAAGAGAACCAATAAGTAAACCACATCCTATAAACTGCAAATCACACGACCACTCCTTTACAATAAGCTGGCAAATGTTCTCTGATAGTCTTTTGGTATTGTTTGGTGGGGTATGTGCCTGTAATGGAATCCATAAGTTAAATAACCCTGTCATTTGGCACGTGCTGCAGATATGTCATAACAATGACAAACCCACACACAGTTGTACATATCTGGCCCAAAGCTTTTTAAGGTTGTGATTTCAGGACAAGAAGTTGATTTTGGAAGTCCACCATTGTTATTTCATAGAAAGGGAATACTACATCTCCACTAATTGTGATGACTCTTACTGAGCCACTGAATTATGTCAGGTGCAAGCTGTGCCTGTGACACACTGGCTAACAGATTATTGACTTTCCACATTCTTCATGTAAGAGTAGCAGGTACTACGCAAGCAGGTGGAACCAGGTTGCCTACATATTTATGACTTCATTTAACTTTACAGTAAATCTTAGAATTTATGTAATTGCAAATGCGCTATAATGACAGAACGTCTATGAGCACTTGATACTTAATCATATTTCACCATTTGTCCTTAATGAAATATATATTCTTCACTATGACGGCCAACAGTCTGTCAAAAATTTCTGAAAATATTTTTTTTTCCCTGAGGGAACAAGCATTCAGTTTTCTGTGAAGTTCTACTTTCTGTCTCACTAATCCCACTTAGTTCTAATAAAAAATTTATTCTCCCAAAGGAAAAGAAAATGCTCAAGTAGCTAGATAGTCCTCTGTTTCCTTGGTTCCTGCAGAGACACAGACCTGGTATGGCTCTCTATCCCACTGGAGTGAATGCAAAGACAATGCCCTAAGTACTAGAGCAGGCTGTGTTCCACCTGCACTGCACAGCTGGTGGGCTTCAACAATCACCCCAGGGATTTTTTGCAAATAGAACTTGCAGACAGATTTGTAAAAAGAGGATGTAAGCCTTCAACTATTTACTGCTTTATTTGCCTTCAAGTGAAACAGCTTAGATACTAACTGTCTAAAAGGTAAGTACCAAGTGTAAGTCAGCTGAAAAGGCCTTTCACCACCCCATGAAGAGGCATTTTATACGCACTGTAAAATGAGAGGAATTGTTCTCTGAAACAGTTAATACCTTTATGCCAACTATCAGAGGAGATGCAACCAATATCTACCTGTGAAAATCAGATGAAAGCAATGTTCAACGTGTTCTACCAGGCAGAAAGCGTGTAACATCACCACCTGAGGGGAGAACTCTGAAGATGCTCACGAAGTTCTGGCTGCACAGGCCTCACTTCGTTGTTTGTATATCCCTCTAAATTCCCCAGCTGATCCAGGTTACAGTTTCTTAACCTGTTCCCTCCCCACTATCCCTCTAACTCTCTTACATCCTGTCGTCTCCCAGATACAGCTGCATAAGCTCCCTCATCTCCTATCTCCTTACACAGAACAATTACTTTACATTTCCGTTCAATACATTTTTGTGTTTTTAATGTATGTTTTTGTATTTTTAATGTATGTTTAATGACAGTTGAAAAGAAAGAAAAAAAAAATACTTCCCAACTCTCAAATATGCAAAAGCACATCTCAGGAATTCTGTAGGAAGGAGACATATGATGGGACAGATAGTACAGTCTCATCATGGTGGCTCTACTTCAGCTTTTAATTACTTTTTGAGGGATAAGGGTGGACCAAGTTATTGGCAGTCTTAATTTTTTTCACAGGACACCAGCCAATGCTGACAATATGGTATTTTTCAGGATGAAATAGTTTGATAAGGCAGAAGTGCAATGACATCAGGAAAATAGCCACAGCAGCATTACTAATGATAGCACTGCAAGTGAATAGGATTAATTTAGGTAGGTCACTTTTTTTTTTTTTTCTTCATCAGAGAACAATCAGACCTAATAAATATCTGCAAGATGAGAATAAAAAATAATTAGTGCTTGCACTGAAACTATTTGCACAAAAATTAATTCCATCTGTAGTAAATCTTGACAGTAGAATGAAGTGCCAGGAGAAAACCAAGGATGCTTTATTTTGTCCTTCTTTCGCTATTTAGTATTTTTGAGGATATATGTTTTTGTAATCAGTGCTATTTGTTAAAGTTGTAATTAACTACGAACGGATTATGCCCAGTTATGCCAGACAATATATGCAGTTCAAAAGCTTTACAGTACGAAAGCATCTTTCCTGAGTCTACAGATTTCTGCACAGCAGGGGGGTCTTCAATGTTTTCTAAGCATTTATACATATCATCTCACATCACAGACTTAGCTATTACAAAGAGCCAGTGGTACCTTCCACACAAAGGTCATAGGCCACTGTTATTGACATATGCCTTTAATCCTTCGAACGCTTCAAAAGATGAAGATTAGCAGAAAACCTCAGAACTTGCACCCAGGAGATAACTATTGGTCAAAGAGCTGATATTATTGATGCTTACGAAAGAAGAAGAACGTGTAATTTATCTAATAAAAGTCGGGTCTTGTTTGCCTAGACTCCAGAGTTCTGACTGTTCCCTTGTTGAACTATTTGATTCCAAGTTTCATATAATAAATGCAAATGTTTGATTAGCTTTGCATCTTCTTAGGAGCAACCGGTGTTATTGGGAGGATTTTATTCCTTGGTTTTCTCCAGAGTTTTTCTTCTTAAAGTCTTTGTTTCCTTTAGAATTCATTATAAACAACATAATTATATGCCTCTTTCTTCCTTGATTGAGAGCATTTCTTACAGATGATGATTTACCACTTGGAAATTACAAATAGCATGAATAGATACAATTATTATATTGCAGAATTTACTTTAAAATCCAGAAATGTAGTTTAGCTGAACTGTTCATAAATTATAAGTAGGCAGGTCACATTCTTTCCTCTAATCTTCATATATGACCCTTGATACAAATTCAACTTGTTCCTGAAACTGGATTAGAAGGTTTCCTCTGGAATGTGGGACAGATTTAAGGTTGGGAGGAACAGAAATGGAAATGAAATACAACTCAAAATAAACTACAGGAAAGAATTATTTTTATCAAGGCTCTTACAGACAATCACCATGTTTCAGTAAGATAGATTGTGCTCCAGCTGAGGTTTAACTTAGGTACAGAGTCTGACTAAAGCCCATTGAATTGACTGAAAAGCTTCCTATTGATTTTGACTAGACTTTGGCCCAAGTTTACAAAGATGCATTAACAACTCCTTTATTTTTCTATTCCCATTTTCTGTAGACAGGAAGGTAATACATTTAAAAGTTTAAACAGAGTTTGTATGAGACTAGCTGTGTTTTTATAGTGTCATCTGTTGTTATGTGATTTAAGTAAATAAATGTGAAATTATATATTATTTCTATTATTGTCCATATTATAATTTTATATTATATAACAATATAATTTTTATATTTATTATATTCATTAAATATTGATATATTTTGTGTAAGTATAAATAAATAAACTAAAGCTCAGCTCAGTTTCCTTGTATGTCGTTCTCTACAGCTTAAAAAAAATGAACCAAGAATAACTTTTTAAAAATGTTGTACATAGATGCCATATTATTTGTCATTTCATTTCTGTACTTATTGAACTGTGAGAATGCAGAAGTTTTTTTGTTGGTTTTTTTTTTTTTTTTTTTGCTTTAGGAACACATTTAAAGTAAAAACGTAAACCATTTCTTTTGGTGATGGTGTTAATTAATCAATTACTGAACCAAAAGCCTGGGAACTCTTTTACACTTGATGTGTACACTATGTCATTGTATGGATCCCGTCAGCGCATCAGTTACTGCTTGTACAAACACACACTAGGTAACTACACCAAGGGCTGCGTCAGTTTGTTACACATAGAATGGCCTGAAGCCCAATGAACTCAATCTAAGAATGCAATGACTTCAGTAGAGTCTTGCGTGTATGCATTTGCAACAGATGGCTATTCAACAACCAGTTCTGAGTATTTGAAACAGGCTCATCCTCTCTTCCAAAATGAGGGACAGAGCATCCATTAATGAAGTTAGGAGAGGAGAGGGTCAGGGGAATTAAAGATCAAAGAGCTGCAATTAGGCAATGTTAATGAGGAATGCTCTCAAAAAGTTCCCCCTTTTGTAAAAAGCCTTTAGTTTATTTTATAAACAGGACCCCATATAATGTAGAACCATTTAATCATTAATCCAAATTATTTTCAGGCTCCACTCTTTGCCTGAGAATGTTGTAAGTTAAGACTGCTAGCACATCAAGCATACTTTGAGTGAAATCAAAGTCAAAGCTCATATTCACTTCAGTAAAAGCACAGCTAGGCCAGTGATCAAGAACTTAATATCCTCATAATATCTGATATGAAGTCTCTTTTCTTTTATCATGTATTTGCAGCTTAAATAAATAAATAAATACATCATTTTTCAGAGATGTGTAAAACACATTTACCATTTATTTCATAGCCCTTGACATTCCAAGAAAACAAACAAGATTCAAACTACAACTACAACAACAAAAAACCACACCTCAACCAGTTCTTATCCCACAGCTTGACACTCAAGGATTTGATCCTGGAAGTACTGACTAAAAACAAAGTTGACTCACATAGAAGAGCTTGCAGCTTATCTAAACAGATACTGTGATCTTGTCTAATCCATCCTTTCTCCTCGTCACACATTTCTAACCTTTTACTCATTCCAACATCGACATTTATCTGATCATGTAGTTAATGGACATAAAAGGAACCCTAAAAAAGGCAACAAATATATTTCAACGTGATGTAGACATGTATGACAAATGCTTGATAGAGTCAGAGAAGCACTCACTCTGCAAAATTATATTGTTTCATACAAAGAGATTGGGGGAAAAAAAGAAAAAAAAAAAAAAAGAGAACAAACATCTGTTAATCACAATAAGAATGCAAAACCAAGAAGTAAACTTCTCTGGCCTATCACTAAATCTAAACCAAACAATCCCAAGGCATTTGAGGAACATTCTCCCATTTAGCTGAGTCACTGTCTGTGACTCCTGAGAAAAGAACCTACTCATAATTTTCTGTGAGACAGAACAGGAGCACCCTACTTTCCCAGTGATAAGTCTGTAGACAGGTTCATTAGGCTTAGTGCAACTTAACTGCCTGCTCAGAGAAAAAAAACTATATGCCAAGGAACTATAACAGAAGTTCAAAGTAAGGAAGCCAAACAGTTATCAATACTGTGTTGCTATGATGGAAGAGTTCCAAAAAAAAAAAAAAAAAAAAAAAAGGTGCTGAGGTGCTGTGTCCATATATTTGAAGGTAACTGAAATGTTCCCTCTTAACAGGAGGGAGACTCCTGGCAAACAAAATGGACCAGGAAGCATAAGTGGTGCTCTAAATAGTAAAACCATGTTAACATTCCAACAGAAATATGACTTGAAAAGGGAATACCAACACAGCTGAGGCACAGTATTTATCAACAGAGACAGTAAAAATTAGAAAGTAAAAAACAACAACAAGCAATAACACACACACACACACAAAGTAATAATCCCTGAATGCATAACATATTTTTGCCTGGTTGACCAATATTGGTCACACTATTTATTATTTTTTCATGTATTCTTCTATGAGTCTGCTTTCTGAGTCATATATTCAGATGAGAAGGGATTTTTCTATGTTTAGATAGCACACCATTGGGTGTTTGCTGGTACCTTTGACCTCTACATGTTACAGCAATATTAACAGCTGGTTGGTCCTGCCATATAAGAATTACTTCTGAAGATCACAGACAAAATTAAAGCGATGCTTTCATCTGAAGTTTTTGCCAATTTACTTTATTTTTCAAATTTTTTTATCCTAAAACATAGAAATATATACTAGCAACATATCTTGATTTTAATAAAAATATCCTGCAAAGTTTAAAGTCATTTTAAAATCATAATATTTTTAATTAACTGAAACACATGTTGTTTGAAAATTACTCTTTTGAAAAGGTCTTTTAAAATTCAAAATAATTTACATTAATGAACAAAACAGTCTATAAAATCTGGAGGATAAATAAATAGTCTATTGTGAACCTGCAAAATGGAAACAACCGTGAAAGTTCAAAATGTTTCACAAAACCATTTTCATGTTTTTCAGCAAGCTCTAGTTACACACTTACTACAGTAGAGCGACTTTTAAAAAGCAGCTGTGTTTTCCGCCAAGGGGTGACAGCATTTCATTGTGGGGATAATGTGTGTAAATGATCCCTTCATTATATAGGGTCTGATCTTGTATTCTTTGTGCATCCTAAGTTCACACTGAAACTAACTACGTGTTAACAATAGTATTCTAGCCGAAGTTTAACACAGTAATTGTGTCATTACGCCTACCTAAGTTTCCCTTGTCTCATTTGGATATAGCACTTTACTTTCTGATATGGAGCCAAAGTATTCAATAGGAGCTTTGCCACAGAAAGCTGCACTTCTTTTTTTTTTTTTTTGCGATTTGCTAAGATTTTATGCACTTTGGTAGATTTCCTGGTTGCACCTCAACAGCAAAGAAACCTTCTACCTTACAAGTTGCGCAACCCGGGAACTGTTCAAAAGCAAACTAACACAGTCTGAGACAGGTCAGGAAATAATCATATCTATTCACATGGAAACACAAGAAGCCATACAGGTGTTGGACTATTATCACCCAGCCTGGAATTTCGCTGAGATACTTGATCAACATAATTACTCTCACAGAGATTGCCAAAAGTTCTCCTACTACACCGATCAATGGACATTTTGCATGGACAGAGAAACATATAATCCACTGTACAATTTTATAAAGGGCAAAGAATTTATTTATCATAAGAAGTTTCCAAAAATACAATTCTACTATTGCAAGAGGCATCTTAAAACTTTTAAGCAAAAGATAAAACACACCTTCAACATGAGGACCTGCATACTCTGGCTTGAAAAGGTTTTGCAACTGAAAAGATCAAATGATTTCAAATTATTTCCAAAGTGAGGGACCTGTGAAGGATGACAGATACAAATGCAAATAGCAGAATTTCCATACTTCTCAGTGAAGACTGGGTCAAACATGTGGCAAAAAAATAAAAATAAAAAAAAATAAAAAAATCCCAAATTATTACTTGCAGAATCAATAATATAAAACATATCTCCATTACGCTCTGATTTAATTGAAACTATATTTCTTTAATCCCTGCCAAGAAAAAAAAAAAAAGGAAAGAATATGGCTACAGAATTCATGTGCCTACTTTTTATCTGCATGACCTGCTTAAAGAGCTAAGCCAAGTTTCATTAAAAATTATTGGTCTCATAACTTTTTTTTTTCCTTAAAGAGTCCCATATGGCACCAATATCACGATAAAATTGTGGCAGAGCAAAGTTTTTTTTCCCTTTCTTATTTTTAAAAAATATTATAAATTGACTCTACAACAAAGTCAAAAACAGTGAACAATGGCATGATCTCTTTTGAAAAAAAGAATTATGGGCAGCTGTGGAAGTTTTGAAATAGAGTATTTATCTGAAAGATGACACATTACAAGATGTTCTCATGTCTTATACATTGTACTGAACTATGCCAGTTCAGTGGAATACTATCCACTTCTTGCAGGGTGCTTTGCTAACACTTCTTGTGGTATTAAGGAATTCTTTTGTATTACCGTGGCATCTGCTAAAACGTCAGATGTGATCACAGCCCTTGCAAAACAAGTATTTTAACAACCAAAACCTTATGATAGGTTATATTTCAGTGACTTGGAAACAACACTGCATTATCTGAGAAAACAGCACAGATGTTGCTTAATAAACTGTTCAGTTTATGCATTGTATTAACCTCATGAAACATTTATGCAAATCTTGCATTAACAAAAGGTAAAAGAATCATTATAGGTTATGAAGAAAACAATGTGACAACCTTTTTTACCTCCGTATTTTATGGGGGCATCTTAACTCTTTGGGGTTTCTGTTTAGGAAGACACAGGGGCATTACAGATTTTCATCTATTTTGTTTTCAGTTCTGCTATCATTCCTTCCAGCTGATTTCACATTTTATAATGCTAATAGTGGGTGTATGGTTTTGAGTTTCTCTACTGTCAGCTGGTCAGTAGGTCTGGGGGATATATTTAATGGAATCTGACAGCTGATGGAACTGATCTCATTGAAAGGGGATTTGATATGTGGGATGAATGTGGTGACCCTCAATTCGCCATATTAATGACCATTATTATTCAAACTCTTGCAGCCAATATAACTCTTTTTTGGACACACCAGTATATGTGTATAAAAGAAATGACTTATGGATGAGTTAGTCCGTATACTAGTTTGAGTGCCATTTAGATAGCATGTCAAAACAGATTAGCTATTTTACCCTGAGATAAAATTAAAGGAAAAACCTTTGTACTTGCACACTTGTAAACAAAGTAATCGTAAAAATGAATAGTTTCACTGGACTGTCAGAAATCTACCAAATATAAAAACCTTCACATATGGGGGAAAAAAAATAAAAAAAAGCTTTGGACTACATAAAATAAAGCATAGCCATCGGACACTGTAGTTACAACTACCAGGTATTCCTCTGCTATTGGCCACCCAACAAAATGAATTATGGGCACCCTTTGCATTCAAATAATTTTTAGAAAAAGAGAAATGTAGCGACCTTACTTTACTCAAAACAAAATTTAGTTAACTACATCAGCACTGTAGCAGAATGTAATATTCTGTGTTGATTTGTGCCAAAATATTTATTGTTTCATTTAATCTCTCTACTTTTAGAATAGAAGGAACAATTTGATCCAACCAAAGCTGTGTGTGACAGGACAAATGATGATATTACCCAAAATAATCCTTAGATTTCTGTCATCTTTTGGCAGAAAGGAAGCTGGTCACAGATGATTTAACAGACACATAAAGCATATAAAAGGAAATCTAAATGTGTGAGCAGGAGTCACAAGGAAGCATTTGCTGTTAAATTACACAGTGCTGTTACTTTTTTAGGTCAGAAATATAAAATCTATTATTGATTTTGAGCACTACCTCCTATTTTGAATGTCTTTTAAAGCGAGGGCACTCTAATGCTATCCAATCAATAAATGCTTTCACATTTTTTGAAGCAAATATGCAATTTGTTTACAGATTTTAAAGGCTACTAATGTACATTGCCTTTTCTATCATGTCTGAGAGGAGGTGATGTTCTACACTATCCAGCTGGGGTGCCTGCTCTGTTGGACAGGACATTCAAAACCTTTGCAACCTGTGTTATTTTGCTTGTGGTACATGAATAATATAAACCCACTGCATTTCTCTCCTTTAACAAGTTTTCCAATGGTAGAGAACACTGAAAAGAACAATAAAAAAATGATGCCATCACCAAAATAACGTGCTGAGACACTCGACCTACACGTGTAAGTATTGCAGCATATGAGGAATGCATCAATAACTTTTAAGTTATTAAGGAAACCATCTGAGAAAGAGGATGTAATTAGATCATAGCAGTGAGATTCACATTTGGTTTCCATATTTTTGAGGATTCAGTCAACATTATAATATCTCAATTACTGTATGGTTTGAAAGGCTTAACCATATGATGACACTCAATTACTCATTCATCTAGCCAAAAATGTTAAAAGTCCTTGAGAAGTCAGTTCTTTAATCTTTTATGAATTGTCTTTATCTAAACATTGTCACCACATGGGCAAGGGCACTAAGGATCATGATCAGTTTATGTTCATTTTCTTGTTCATCCTCTATCGATGGAAATTCTAACTTGGATTTTTTTTTTTTATTTTTTCAAATTTAATATCCACACTGTCAGGACAAAATAGAAATTGGAAAAAAAGGTGGACTTAGAAATTCATAAGAAACACATGAACTTGATAAAGCTATAAGTTAGTAAGAGAAAAAGCTCATCGTGCATGTTATTTTATCTGTTTATTTATTTATTTTTGGGGGGCAAATTGTGCCCTAAATACTCTAACCCACATTCACTTTTCATATACCTCATGCAAATAGTCTTCTCACCTTCCATGCACTAAGCTAACATTAGTTACTCTGTTCTTTATCATTATGTATTACACCTGTGATGGAAATAAAATTAACATGAGAATAAAATCAGCATCTAATATTCTAGTAATAACATGTCATATCAAGATACATGCATGTGCAGTAGGTTCTCCACAGACAAAAACTAAAGAAAACAATACTATATCTTTGAAGCCTCAAACCTGTTCATAGTTTTCACTGTTTCAGATACTGATTATTTCTTCTAGCCAGTAATAATCAGTGTCCTAGTGTCCATACTTAATTTCTCATCTTTTCATTGCTCCTCTGCGAAAACTATTTCATCAGATCTTTGGTAACTTCTAGCTTTCCAAACTTTCGATCTATACTTATGCATCTTTAAGCCACTGATACCTGTGCATATTTACATAAGTACCTCTCTACACTACATACACACACATGCACACATAAACAAAGAATGCATAAAATCACAAAATTATAAGAATGAAGTGAAATGAGGTCAAAGCTCTTTACACATCTATTATAACACGATGAAATTTGGACAAAAATCAGTAATCATTCCACATTATTTTATGGGAAACAAACATAAAATGAAGAAAATTGGAAGAGCCATTTCTTAAGCTGTTTTTCTAATACTACAAGTAAAATGAATATAAAACTCTGCAGATTTTAGGACCCTGAATGTTACATAATCCTACTTTTTGGCTTGCTGAACCTGAGCCACAGCTGTTGTGATAACAGACCCTTTGAAATTGCTGCAACTTGGAATAATGTTTGCAGGAATTATGTTACATGGGTGATAGATTTGTCATTGCTACAAATTTCTAATTTTTTTTTGTTTTGTTTTGCTTTGCTCTTAAATCAGTGTGTGGAGTACTTTGAACATCAAACTCTACTCCTTTCTCCATATTGTCGGAATAGTCAGACTTCAAACAAAGCGGGTGAATCCCTCCACCTATTAAAAAAGGCAGGTTTCAACATGCTTTAAACATGCTAATATTTATCACTGAATCACATGAAAAAAGATGGTTTCAGTCCCTAGTACCATTTTAGGTAAAAAATACTCTAGAATGCAAGATTGCATTTGACAGGAATATGACTGACAGAACAGAGTAGGGCTCACAGAACATAATTCCTTAATTTGGATATGAGCACCATCTATTAAAAATGGAAAGTTGCTGATTATACAGAAATCTTACTGCAGGACTTGAATCAGCTATTTAAATTGAGGTATCCTGAAAAATAAAAAATAAAAAATCAGCTAAGAAAAAATTAAGTATCTTTTTAATCCAAATCACAGTATTAAATTCAAAACTGTAAATATTAGAGCTCATTTCATGCAGCATGAGGTCAGCCTGTACTACAAACAAATTTTTTCTGTATCTGTACGTGGTGATCTCTGTGTGAATTTTACAGTGGACTAGCAAATCGTTCTATTCTCCAAAGTCCATAAGTCCATTTGAATGCTACTTTCCCAAAAGAAAAGATCATGGCCCTGTGATTATTTATTTATTTACTTACTTATTTACTTATTTATTAGTTAAACATGCTTGCTTAATTACTAGCTGAGGACTGACAAGACTTTTCTGTGGGAAGGTGGCAAAGCAATTCGATTTTCTCTGCATTTCTGGAATTTCTGGGTCTAAAGAGCTCAGCATCATTTGCTGCATCACTCCTAAAGCAGTTATAGTTCCTTCTTCAGTGTTCAGTCTGCAATGTTTGCAGAGAAATTTTCATAGAAACCTTGAAATTCAAGTAAATTTACTGAAAGTGTGAAAACCCAGTTCGAGATTAAAAAAAAATTCCACCTGCTTTGTGTAAAGTGCTTCCTATTGTTTGATTCTAGGCCTCCAAGGGGATCAAGCCAATAAAACATTACTACTAGATACACCATATATTAGATTTAGGCCATCCAAATATCTGTCACAATATTTGCTATGATTTATTAACATTTTATATTTTACTGGTTAATTTCTGTCCCTTGAATGGGTATTTAAAAATATCCAAAAAATATGAAGCCAGTTGTCATCACTTCTGTCTGTTAAAGAAATGCAAAGGCCAAAACAACCAGGACTGAAACAATTTACTAATATTCCTGTTGGTTCTCTGATGCATCCAAGATGACATAATAGAGACCAACTCTAAACTCTGAAAAAGATATTTTCATTTAAGTTGTAGTTGCAGGGTCATAGTCAGTAGTAGCAGACACTAACCAAGGCATTGCTGAGATTGCCTGGCTAAGTCAAGATTTTCATTATGTGACAGTATTGACTGAAGAAAACAGCAAACCAACTCCAGTGTAAATCAATGAGCTTCTGCTAGGCTTTCACAAAATAAAAGACCTGCTGGATTCAAAAGTAAAATAATCAATTGTTATACACTGAACATGTTGAAGATTACAAGGAACAATTCCAGAGCAATCCACAATACCAGTAATATAAAAGTATTGAAAAAGAGCCAGGTTTCATTATTTGACCTGAAATATTTACTTTTTGAAGATACAAATACAGATGAGATATAACAAGTGCAAGGGCCTGACAAGTGATCTAGTTCAGCTCTGCAACACAAGGTTATTCTGGAAGGAAATTTCAACAGAAAATCACCACGTGAAGAGCCCAGGAGTGTGTTCATAAGTAAATGGTTGAGATTATTTATATTAGTTTTGATCATTTGTGACTGGTTTGTTTGTTTGTTTGTTTGTTTTTGTTTTGTTTTGAACTCTACTGTATATAAAAAGGAAAAATAAAATAATGGGAAAAAAAAAAGTACCAGTAGATACAGGAGTGAATAGATAATGATTCCAGCCACATGATAAATATACACATATTTTTACCTGATTTATGTTATTTGATAGATATTAGTAAATAAAGTTCAATCTTTTTACGCAGAATCACACATTTCCTTCCCTGCCTTTCCATCATCAGTAGTTATAGAAATTCAGTCTACAAAAACATAATTTAAATCAGGTCCTTTCTCTTTAGGTTTGGTTTGGATTACACAGAAAACAATTTATTTCTGTTTCTTTGAGTTATATGAACAGTCAAAAACTTAGAGAACTCTTTGCAGCACACTATTGTTGGTGCTCACAGGCATACCAGCTACAAATAATCCTGTATCTGATTGTTTTTTCCTGATGCTAAAACATCTGGAATTATCTCTGTGGTCCTGGCAGGAGACTGCACATGTGGTGTGGTGAGTTGGAGGCTTCAGAACTTGTGGATCCTCAGGTCAGAAGCCAGGCAGATAGAAAGAGGATTGCCCAAAATAACGTGTAGAAAAAATATCACAACTTGTTTTAACTAAATATTACCTTTAACCAAAGCTAAAATGAGGTCTACTTTAGCCAAATGAGGCTTAAAAAGGCTGTAAAATGAATTTCACCCTATCTAAAATAACTGGCATTATATAACCATAACCTCTTCCCTTGACAAATACGCTTCTGAAAGGCACCGAAACATGCATAATTATAGGCTAAAAAACACTAAAAATATACTCCGTACCACACACATGCAGCATAACAGCTTGATTTCATCATAACACTTAAATGCAATATTTTCCTGCATAGTATTATATTAATATGATAAAGAGCAGCCAGCCAAAAAATAGCTGAAGAGCTGCAAAGTGATTTCAGAAATTGAAAAGCAATTTCAAATGTTTGGTAAGCATTAACTTGCTCACTGCGTCCTATCAAAACCAGCTGCTAGCCCATAATTCTAACCTTTTCCCTTTCAAAAATATAAGGCCTTGAAATCCTATATTAATGAGAAATGAATATGGTA
This sequence comes from Anas platyrhynchos, assembly GCF_047663525.1. NCBI lineage: Eukaryota > Metazoa > Chordata > Aves > Anseriformes > Anatidae > Anas > Anas platyrhynchos. Next base: position 17,081,491 of record NC_092598.1, on the reverse strand, counting down.
ATTGAAAGAGTAAATGTAATTATAAAACAAACCTCCCACAATCAAAACCCTCTTCTTATTACATCAGCCTGTTCTACTAAAGGAGCAGTTTGAAAATGTGTTCCCATGCAGCATACTCATGCATCTGTGCTAATAACCAATACCTGTTTTGTGAAATTTCACAACATTCTTCAGCATCACTTGGTGAACAATCTTACTGAACATTCACCTGCTACAGCTCTAATTAATAAAGGCAGGGACACGCTGGCTAGAACACATCTCAGTATCTATTTCACATACATACGCAGTATAAACAATGCCCAGATTATGCAAGATGTTTTCTTCACCAAAAGAATAAAAGAGTAGGATGGCTAAGGTAGAGATTACTTTGTGGAATAACAACTATACTGATATCCTGGCTTTTGAAAATGCTTCTGCATGCCTAGCCAGCATCTGGGTTCATTCAGAGACTATTTTCCTCAACCTCTTAAAAAAATAATAATAATAATAATAATAAAAAAAAAAATAAAAAAACAACAACCTATGACTCCCTACAGCTTAAATAATTTAGGAAAGCTGTCATCATTAAAAAAACAACAACAAGAACACCACCAACACCAATTATTGTTTTAACAAAACTACAGTAGCATCAAATAATATATACATGTAATATTGGCTCATAAAGATCCTTGGATAGAGAAGTGTGCTGCCAAGGTTAGACTAGAGATAGAGGAATGTAGCATCTTCAGAAAAAAAGGTACTCTAGCCTTTGTATCCCAAGATCTTGAGAATGTCCATGCTGTTTGTGGTCTTAATTCAGGCATTCTTTAGGCTGTTTAATTTTTTTTCCCTCCTAATAGAAAGAGATGAAATTATAGTCTAAATTTACATTTCAGCGATAAGTCAAATATTTAGAAATTGTTAAAAATAATCTCTCAGTCTCGATGCACCCCTAATGCACAATGAGAACATTGCTTCAGTGTAAGCCTATATCCCCATGGTGATGCCTATACACCCATGAATCCCTTTTATGGATGAAGCTATTCTGACAGAAGACAGCTTTTGATGGCTTTTCTTCCACTGTCCATTGGTGCAGTACGATGATAACAGCTGGAAAATTCCTTCCAGGAGCAGAAGTTGACCCCGCATTATAGGGTCCTCTTCCGACATAGCATGGAGCTGTGGTATAGCTATAGTCAGAATAAGGATGAATACCTTACTTTTTATAAGACCTTATGTTTTCACATGAGAGTCCTTTTGGTAGTCATGGACATCTTTAAGCACATCAAGTTGTTTACTTCTGTGCATCATGCAGTAAATGCACCTCTAACCATTTGTACACAGCAACCAGGAAGAAACTGTCTTAGATGGTTGAGACACCTGGCTGCCATCATGTTGTGTGTCTTCAGATACGTATATCATTTTGTTTTCAATTCAGGAATCAAAAGCTTTGCTCTACAATGAAATACATGTTACCGTGTACCTCTTTTGCCCCAGAAACTCCCTTCAGCACTCGTCTCTTTTTTCACTTTCAGATCTCTAACTAGCACTCCTTGCAGTACGTGGGATATGGCTGAAAGCAGAGTGGCTGCCAGTTAGCCTGTATAAACTCACTTTGGTGCTAGCACATAATTATATGCTCCGTAAAGCACTTCAAGATGTTTGACTATTAGAAAGGCTATGTAAGAAATTGAAGCTGCCATTGTTTGTAAATTTGCAAACTTCACTACCAAAGATCTCAGCAATTAACAGCTTCATGCTCTGCAATCTTAAAGACTAACTGATTACACTGATAAACAAACAAACGAAAAATTATGAAGGTTGCAAGTGAAATATATATATATATATATATATATATAAAATGAAAAATTAGCATTGTTTTAAAAAAGATAAGTACAACTACACTTTGATTATTCCAGATGGGTCTTCCCCTGACTGTCACTATAAGAAAAGTCCTTTTCTACCTGTTCTTTTTTTTCAGCTGACAACATTCAGGAAAGCAGATCAGCATTCACAGCATGAGGGAAATTTATACAGAGGCTGCACACAACCAGTGCAGGTCAACTACTGAGCTGATGGAACAGTTTATACGAAAGAGTTTCTTTTGTCGTTGGAAGCAGTAAAGTTGCAAAAAGTTTTGAAATGTTTGAAAAAAGTGCAGCAAACAGAAAAGTTGCTCTGCATTTTGATACTTCCTTTGTGACAGAATTCATAACAGGCACAAGTTCCAGTGAAGGAACATTCAGTAACAAACGTCTTTTTGCTGACACCAGGAAGATGTCCAAATGCATTGAAAAGAACCGCCCAGTAGATGACATACCATTGGCATACCTTACAGTAATCTTTAAAGGTAAAAAGGACATGTAAATCTTCCACTCTCTGAACAGTGTTTAAAGAGCTTTGAGAAGTGAAACATAGGGTCTATTTAGTCTAAGTTGCACATGATAATATTTTTGCATCTATGTAACATAACCCTTAATCTGTTTCCTTACAGCATTTCCACATTGTTCCAACTCTACATACACCTATTAAATGAATAAAGATAATTAGTACAAATTTCCTAAGGGTAAGCTTCTTCCTAGTTATAGTTAAATAGCAGCCTAGAACATGAGTGCATGATCAGAGTTGAATGTACTTCAACTTGTACTTCACTCCTCCTTCCCTTCCCCAATAAACATTCTAGTGCAGTTCTGTGCAGGATGTTTTCTATTAAGATTGGAAAACAAACAAACAAACATGGGTTTGGTACAAATGACTTTCATATATCAAAACCAAGAAAAGAAAGATGAGAGAAAACAAAGGACGGTTCTGGGAGGTGGCAAGAATCTGAGATCACCTCTCTGCCCGCACATGGGCATGAGAACAGAGGTATGAGCAGAAGGACTGGGTGAGGGAACATCTCCTCCTCTCCACCCAATACCTTCACTTCCCTCTTTCACACCCAAATACACAGTGTAACCAACCTTCACCTTACATTGCTTCTTTCCAAAAACTGGTGAAGCTCCCTACCTTGTAGTCAAACTCCAACTAAAAATCAAGTGGATCACATTAATCATCTTGTATAATAACCTCCTACATAAGACCCTGCAGCTTAGATCAAGAGTGTATTTCTGAGATGAATCATTCTCATTCACCACTGTTGGAGCAATCGCAGAACAGGCTCAGAGATCAAAAAAGGGATAAAACCAAACAAAGACATGCTCCAGGAATGCACCCAACGGGCTCCAACCACTAATGAGCACTCAGTCCTAGGAACGACACAGAGGTAGGCTACAATAATCCCCCTCTTTCAAGTACAGTGTCCTTAGTGCCAGCCGTTCTGTTCTGTTCCATGAGTCCATTCATTTTGGGTCACTCCACTTATTCACATGGACAAAGCCTAGGAACGGCACACACTGATTCTCTTCTGCAAGTACCTCTGTCAGGATAGCTACTGCCAGAAATATTTTTTTTGAAGTTGTTCTATATGCAGCCAAAAAAAGATGTAAAGAACCAACATTTAATTTCTTCAAAGTATTATTTTAATTGTTGAAAAGTTTTGCTTAAAATGATTAATGTGCATAAATTTATATGGCAAGTTATACATTAACAATTGTGTCCCATAGGTAAGAACAAAAGAAAATTCATTATTGCATTTAATTTATCAAACATTTAATAAGAATGTCATTACTTAATCCTCCCTTCCTTATAACTATAAACAATAGCATACTTCCTTGAGCTTCATGTTGCCATAAGACCAAAAACGAAGGCATAGCTTCAAGGGAAAAATTACTCCTTTTTCATAATTGCTTAATGGAGTGGAAATAAAGCTCTTCAAAGTCTACAAAGGTTAAAATCACAAGTAACAGCTAGGTCTAAAAGAACATCTCAGCAATAATGCATGGAATACTTGGGACATAGTAACATCATTACGTCAGACGATTATCTAAAAGTAGCATCTCCCAGCAGGATACCCTCAAAACTGAGTAACACAGTCAGTAAAGAAAATAGCTTTGGGATGTGTAGCTGCTTTAGAGGTGAAAATACAAACATTTGGAATGGCAGAAAGAAATGGAGGATGCATCTTAGGCTGTGGCTTTCATTCCTCTGAAAAACAAGTCTATTTCTTGCTAGTCATAATTTAATGTCACTAATTCTGAAACACAGAATCGCAGAAGTTTAAAAAGAATCTGTAAGAATCTGGAATCTAAAGAAATAAAACCTCTCTATTCATTTTGTGTTGATTTAAACAGCTCTTATGTTGTTTGAGTTTTGTTTGTTTGTTTTTGACATAAAAATAGATACTTTTGAAAAATAATCCTGCTAGAGTGCGAGCTGCAGAACTTCTTAAATGTAGCTAGTTGAGATCAATTTCAGAACTATCTCATTTTTTTTCCTTTTAAATATAAGGCAAATGATCTTTTACCAAAACTATAAGTTTAAACTATTTTGAGTCACCTTTCCCAATGAAACCTCTTCATACAGAATACAGATCACTTCTCCTCTTTCTAATATATTTCATTCATGTCAGCATCTTTACCATATATATTTATTCAGTATCATGACCTCCCCCAAACTCATCCTCTCACTGCTTATCTTTCTTTTTAAAGATATTTACTTCTGCTCTATTGTTTACATTGCTTAATGATTTTGATTTCATACCTTTAAACAGAACCTGTTAATTCCCATAACCATCAAAGCCTATGAGATCATAAAATTTGAGCATGAGAAACAAAGAGCATTAGCAGACAACTTCCAAAAAAAGTGTGCAGTTAAGTGTTATTCTCTCACATAAACTGCTAATCAAATAATATGACATACATCTAAGTTATTGACAGCCAGAAACACTAATTTTTATATTTCCATTTAAAAGAATCTACACTTTAATGCTCATGCATAGATAAAACATGCACATTGTTTTCATATGTTCTTCCGAGGACTGGAATCTCAAGACTGCATCAAAAATAGTCTTTGGAACATACAGATTCTTTTTAATTCAAGTGAGTGCCAGCACTTACGAATTTTAACTAAGATTAAACAAACAATGTATTAATATATAATAACTACCTCTCTCCACCTTCCGACTGGATGCAGCAGCCCTCTGTCACCCAGCTGCTCATGCCAAATGAACAGCTTTCTGGACTGAACACTGCCCAGACTTGGTCATAGCCCATGGCCTTCCCCTGAAGTCCACAACAATGTTCAGTGACTTAGATAAGTGGCATATTCTGCATAAATCTGAAGATACTCTCGTAGGCCTGCACTGTCAGCAAAAATGGCATCAACACGGATGCTGTGCTTGCCATATGTTGGGAGAAAGATGACTTGTGTACCAGGCAAAGCCTTTCAACTTGCTAACCACGTGGGAACACCACGTGCCTCATCTGAGCCATCAGGGTTGTAAGAGGAACTCCTGGCATAAGGGAGCCAACCCCTTGATCACAGGGACTGCTCAAATACTGAAACAAGCCCGTGACAGAAATACTGTGCTGATGATTGAGAGACAGGCCAGCAAGTACCTGACAGGACTCGTTTTGCGGGGTTACACTTTTAATTTCAATATCAAAGTGTTTTTGGAAATGGCTATGGCTCTTTCTTGAAAATACAGATTTTTCTTAAATGAGTAACTCCTGATAGAGATGTAACATACACAAAGTATACAGAGCAGGGGCTGTTTGTTCCTTTGTGCTAAGCAAACATCTGGCACTTCAAACTACCATAAATAAGGAATAACAAAGACACTTTAAAACTTGGCTGTCCTTTGTCCTTATCCTTAAGAAATTTCATAGACTGATGTTGTTACAATGAGTTACAACAGACCCTACTTCAGGACATGAGATATTTTCTTCAGGAAATAGCTTTGGTAAAATATCAGTTCATATAACATTACAGAAGCATCAATTTAAATATGCTAAAATTTGATTTTTTTTTAATTTACATGCATTAATAATTCATGCATCATTTTCTCAAAGAAACTGTGAAAAAGTTTCTTTCTTAAATTAACAATATATCCACACCTTTTTATGGCTTTCACATGACGTTTGCTTAAAAATGTTTTACACTCACTGGTCTATTTTTGCAAACATATTGCAGCCTTATTTTGAAATACCTCAGCTTTACTTTACAAACGCACACAGATGGCAATCAGACTAGCACAGGTGAAGAAGCATAAAAGCAGAGCAGAGAATCTATTTGTTTATGTATATAAAATATTCTGGTACTAAAGCGTTAGCCTGTCTAGTTATATGATTTGATTCATATTGTTGAATCAAATCAGTTGAATTGATCAGTCAAAGCTTAGATGAGCTGCATTTCTCTTGATGATTCTGTGTAAATACCTTTAATATTCACTGAAATTAACTAGATATAGAAATATGAACCAAAGCTTTATCATATAAAGAAGCAGACGTAGATAACCAGCATGCTATGTATACCAGTGGTGTACAGAAATAAATAAAAAATATTCTGGCTCTGTTTTGTGAAGGGAAGTTATAAAAACTAAATACTTGGCAAAGAATTGCTTTTGTTCCAGTTCTTAGCCCTGTTCCCACACGTCCCAGCAGATCTCTTGCTACAGAACCCAGGGAAACCTGTTCTCTGTGTCTAAATCAACTTCTCTGTCTTCTAGCACAGGGATTCCCTGTTCAAACTCCAGATTTGGAACTTGCAGACTTGTATGGAGTATCACTTCAGTTATCCATTAAAGAAATGAACTATAACACAAAACAAGTGTAAGGATTTGTGTTGTTCTTGCTGAATATTCCAGAGAACACAGTGATAGCAAATCTAGCAACTCTCCTCATTTATTTTAGCCTCAGTGAAACCCAGAGCATTAATCAGTATTACTAAAAGGTACTGCAGATCACCTTGAAATTTTTAAAAAGCAAAATCATACAACAACAAAAACAAACAAACATAAAGCAATTGAGCAAAACCAATCTTTTACTGCAGTACCTAAAGATACATTTTTTTTTTTTTTATCAGTTTCTAAATTCTGTTTCTTCAGAGATTAAATGTGAACCGAATGGAAGACAACACTTTCAAAAGGGGTATGTTTACAGAGCCACACTTAAGCAAAGCCTACAAACAGAAATGGGGAAATGGGAGCAAATATCTGAACTCAACCTTGAATCACGAGGTGAAAATTCATTTTCATACCTTAGTAATAGAATTAGCGTTTATACAAAGCAGAGTCAATGCCAAGCACTCTATTATTCCCACTGAAGTAAAACTTAATTTTTTTCTTTTTATTCGTGATTATTATTTTTTCCTCTCATTTTAAGTCTCAAGCCTTTTACCTAGGTAAATTCAGGCCACATTACATCCTGCAAAATCTTTCTTTTGTGGCCATGCCCACACCACGCTCTGTTACACCAATCTGCTCTTGGTAAAACTGGTGAGAATGCACTGCTCTCTACATATGGATTCCTGCCCTCAGCTCAGGGCTGGCACGAGGTACACTCAAAAGGTAAGAAGAAAAGAGCACTCACTGAAACCTTAAAATCAGGAATGGTAATGTTGGCCACAGCAGGTCTTTTCTTAACCCAAGAAGTAAAGAAACTTATGCTTTCCAGATTTTAGTGGAGGAAAAAAGGAATTCCAATAAATATTCAGGATAAAGAACATAGTGCCAAAAAGCCCTATATGAAAAAAGTTGGTTTACACAAGACCTTTCTTGTTAGAACTGAAAATCTGTGAGATGCAACAGCTTATTGCTTTAAAAAAGCCTCTCATCAGTTCTGTTTCCCAGATTATTATTCATGAAATTTAGTGGCTGAGGAACTGGTATTTTGAACCTTGAAGACTTCTTTGGCCCAAGAAATTTAAATAAGTGGGGAGGGGGGAGGAGGGGATGGGGGAAGGAGGAATATCCGTATTGCCAGAAGCAGCAGGAGGAAGCCATTACCGTTACTTACACAATCTATTCTCACTGAGAATGTTGCCCAATATAATTTACAAAATTTCTGTTGGAAATGCATTAGCAGCTGAACAGCAAGCAGCTTCTAAGGGATATATAGAAAGAATAAATTAAAAACCTAGCTTCCAAGCTTCAATTGTTATTGAATGTCGGTTTCAATCCCTGCAGTCAGCAGTCTATAACCTTTTAAAGTCCAAAAAACACTTTTTTTAATGTGCAGATTTCATCTGATTTTGGTTCAGGAAACTCTTTATGGATTCAGTGCAAATGAAGTGGGTGACAATTAGCTCAAATGCAAAAGTATCTTTCCACGCAAAGTAACAACGCAAAGTGCATAAAGGTTTCATACAAATGTATTATCCAGGCTACATTAGGTTCACATGGCAAGGTTTTGGCAGCAAGGGATGGACAAGGTGGCCTCTGTGAGCAGAGCCCAGCAGCTGCCCCATATTAGTAAGAGCCAGCTCCATCTGCTCTAGAAGTGACTGACTTCTGACCAGAGCTGAGCCAGTGAGTGACACCGGCTGCACCTCTGGAAGATAAAATTTAAGGAAGGGAAAACTGCTGTGCAACAGCAGCTGGGAAAGAAGAGTGAGAAAACATGAGAGAACCAGCCCTGCGGACCCCCATGTCAGTGCAGCAGGAGGTGCACACAACAGCAGCAGTTCCCCTGTGGCCTGCGGAGAGGCCCCTGGTGGAGCAAGCTGTCCCCCTGCAGCCCATGGGTCCCACATGGAGCAGATCTCCATGCTGCAGCCCATGGAGGAGCCCCCGGTGGAGCAGGTGGATGTGGCCTGGAAGAGGCTGTGGCTCATGGAGAGCCCCCACGGGAGCAGAGCTGCAGCCCGTGGAGAGGAGCCCACACAGGAGCAGGGGGTCTGGGGGGACCCGTCGCCTCTCAGGGACACACGCTGGAGCAGTTTGCTCCTGATGGATAGGCCCCGTGGTATAAAGCCATGTGGGAGTAGTCCTTGAAGAGCTGCTGCCTGTGGGAAGACCCTGCAGGCTCATTTTGGGAAGGACAGCATCCCTTGGGAGGGACCCCATGTGGAGCAGGGGCAGAGTGTAACCGTGAAGGAGCTGCAGAGATGAAGCATCAGGGACTGACTGCAGCCCCTATTCCTCTGCACTGTTCAGGGGATGGAGGTAGAATAGCTGAGTATTGGGAGAGAGACGAAGGTGGTTTTGCTTTTAGTTCTCACTGCTCTAGTCTGTTAGTAGTTGGCAATAAATTACATTAATCTCCCCATGCTGTGCCTGGTTTGCCCATGATGGTAATTGCTGAGTGATCTCCTGTCCTTATCTCAACCCATAAGCCTTTTTCATAGCATTTGCTCCCCATTTTGTTGAGGAGGGAGAGAGAGAAGCAGCACCGTGGTGCTTAGCTAGCCATCAGCGTGAAACCAACACACATGCATACTTACGTATTTATACACACACACAGCATCAAGTGTGATTTCCAGGCTGTATTTTATTTGGTAATGAAACTGATTCCCTGCTAGTTGCACAGTACTCTCAAGTGCTTAGTTAAACTTTTTCATTGTTTCAGAATGTTTAATAGCCATATTAAATTATTCTATTTCTGCATGAATGCATTTGTGTTCTTTACATTTTAAAATAATAAAAAGGATAGAATGAATTTTTCTCAGTAGAAAAATAATGCTTCCCTGATTCTTTTGTAAGTAGATCTCTCTTCTCTTTCTCTTCCTATTTTAATTTTTATTTAAAGTTCTTTTGGCACAAAAGCTCTGTACCAAGAGAGGCTCACTCTGCCTTCTCACAGAAAACCTTCAAGAGGGCATTAGTAGAATAAAAAACTCTCCAAGGTGGATCTGATAAGGTTTTCTACTAACCTCATGCTCAAGGGATAGCGGGGCAAAAAGTAGTTGCTGCTTGCCAACTCCACCGCTCAGGGAAACCCATGAGGGCTGGACTTCTTAGCCCCTACAAGCTAGTCAATCTTCTCTAACCCGAAGGGTCCCAGCATGCAGCGTTCTGCTGTAACATGAGAATACATGTACGTCCTGTGTCATGCTGAGTTATCCACATTATCTCTTATCCTCACAATCTCTTTAAGGTTGGATACCCTTAGCTTAACATCAAAAAAGAGAGGAATTGTGCTGTTGTACAACTGTATATTACCTGGACACCCCTGGCTTGCCATACCAATATCCTGTCAGTTTATGTTGTTGCATTTCATTGCATTGCATATGCAATTCTGTATATAATAGTAGAATTAAACAGTCATTAATGATACCAGATTAACATCCCAAGAAAAGTGCAAATCCTACAGCTCACGGTTATATAAAGAGAGAGTGAGATGTCTAAAAAACAGTTTAAAACTTTATTACAGGTAGCAGAACAAGTTTCTCCACAGTAGCCTGGTTATATGCGCTGCTATCTAATCAAACTGTCATATTTGTTCAGTTCTGTGCCAGATAACATGTTCACACAAAGAATTCATACTTTTGTTTTATGAAACAGAAGAGCAACTCACAATGCTGACTGTGCCTAACAGCCACCACTGACTTAGGCAAGTAACCTGAAAGCTACAGAGGATGTAAAGATTCTGCATTTTAAGTCTAGACTAAGGAGTTTATAGCACTAGCACTATGTATTGTACATTACATAATTAAAACCAAAGTATCACCTCTAACATATACATAAAATACAAGGCCTTTAATGAAACTGCTATTTTAATAGGGAGATCAATGCTTTTTTTGAGATCATGACATTTTTTCTTCCAATGTTTTCAGTTCTATTGCCCCCAAATTTGTCTTATTTTAATTTCTTCTTTCCAAAGAGCTCCTACGTTATGCATACATATTTGTTCACACTTGCACAATGCTGTGACTGTCTTGGTGACACACATAGTCTTTTCCTCATGGATTTAAATAGTCAGTGACTGGGAGAAAACAAATGAACAGATTTGGTGATGAGAGAAGTTTTATTGTAACACAGCCTGAAAGACCTTACCCTACACCAGTTAAGCAGCTTCAGCAGCTTCTTTGAGTTTGGTTAGTGAGAAAGAAACTGCATGTTGACCATACCTGTTAGATATCCTGCTGTTGTTTTTTTTTTTGTTGTTGTTGTTTTTTTGTTTTTTTTTTTTTTTTGTTTTTTTTTTTTTTTTTTTTTCCTTTTCTTCCAAGGACCTTTTATGCATTTACTTAGAATTCTGTTTGGAAAAATACTAATAGCAGAGTGGCACATGCTTCTGAATTTTTCCACTTTCAAATTAGTGATGTTTCTTGGTAGCTTTTTATCCTGTTTAAAACAAAACACTGTCAATGGCAACAGTACAGACCAGCGTGTGTGAGGTCAAATTCATCTTTTGTGCTGGAAACCAGACAGCAAACTAATTGTGGAGTGAGAGAGGCAAAGTCAGCATTCCCACAGCAACGTGCATCTAGCAGCCTTCCCCATAAACTTCTCAATCCTATCCCATTCTATTCCATAAAACCACATTTTTACGTGAACACAAAGTCATACTGTCTTCATGCAGGAAGACGTAAGACTGTTAATATCTCCAAGGGATTGCCCTCCAAATCTACCTTCAGGCAACAAAAAAGAGAGATCAAAATAAGAATCATTTTCATAATTTTCAGGAACATACAGGTAGCTTAGGTCACCCCATCCCACAAGCAGTTTAAGAAGATAGCATGGGCTTAGGCAGACATGCAAATTATTATAATCAAAGTCAGTGCTACACAGGATGGAAGGAAACAGGAATAGAAGAACAAGGGCTCTTATCAATCTGAAACACCAGTACTTCTCCTTGCAGGATGTTAAGTGGCTTTGCTTTTCTTTAGTGCCAGTCCCCTTCTTGTACAAGTTTCTAACTGCTATTTGAAAACCATCCCATTTGACCCTACCAGCTATCAGCGTAAGTCTATATTGTTCACAAGGGTCTGGTTTAAGCAGCTCTGTAGAAATAAGAGCCCAATTCAATGACTGAAAACCACTCATCTCCCATTGATTCAAGGAGAGATGAGGGAATCATTATTACAGATGAAGCATTTAGCAGTATCTGAAGCCCACATGCAAACTGCACACCGAACTGTAGCTCTTGCTTCAATTGGTAATAATTAACTACTGTTGTTGATCTGAGTTGTATGAACCAAGGTCTCAGGATCTGGCCTTACACCTGTTAGGAATCATCTACCAGGTATTTTATGCATGACAGCATCAGAAGGCCAGATTTACAGTTCATTTATATTGAAGCAATCCTGAGAACAGCATATGCCGATCCCACAGCCAAAGCATTTAAGGTGAAGTCTTGGTAAATCTTGGAGAATAACACCAAGAATACAAGATATTTGGATGACGGTTTTTAAGAGTCATAGTTAAGTATTGGATTTACCTGTGTAGTATTGCACATTTAACAAGAGGAGAGGCCAATGTGGGGGGGGAAGGTGCTCCTAGGCATTCCTATAACTAAACCTTTCAACAGTAAAATACTATCAAGAGTGCAGAACAAAATATATTTAGCATTAATTTAGATGGTCAAATCAAATTCTTGAAGTTGTTCCCAATATTTAAGAGTCAATTTATTAGATGCATAACCGTTTTGTGAATCCCTGTTTCACAGTCTAGGGATCAAAACCAACCATTTACTTCTTTTGAACAAATGACTTACCAGCTGTACAAGTAAATGCAGACATAAATAAGGCAAAGAATTTATGGACTAAGGTGAGGCAGACCCTATACGTAGATGATTATATATTTAATAGATTGGAAAAACAGAGCAGAAAATAGGCTATTCTACATTAATAGTCTTTACAAACTTGGCACCACATGCAATAAATACATTGTTCATCTACCTAAATGACTGTAGCTAACTGGAGTGTAAAGACCAGAAGATATTCAGTTTTCAACTCAGCGATCTCATTGCCAAAATACAAGCCTTTGATTACTATATTTACCATTTTATACCTCCTAGATCTGTTTTATGCAAAATAAATCATAGCCAACTTCACTGACCCAAATCTCATTTGCAACTAACCTTCTTTAGTAATATTATAGCATGTTTGCATTCTATTGCAGTTTAAAACAAACAAACAAACAAAAAACACAAAACCCATGAATCCTTTAGGGTACCGCTCACCAATTAAAAAGTGGCATATTAAACTTCTTAGAACCTTAGTAATCTGCAGTATAAAAGCCCATTTTACGTTAGTAGATAATTTAGCATCCATAATCTAATTAAATTAAGTGAGTGACAACTGTATTCTCTACATAAATGATGTATCAGTAACAGATAAGTTAGCGCTTAAGAGACTGGAACTCCATCAAAAAAATGTCACAAATGCCTGCCCTTATCATAAATCCAGCCAACATTATGGGCTAAATTCTGCTGCCTTACTGATATCTCACCAACAGGGGACTATGTACTAGAGAAAGAATTATTTACACCAGTGAAGCTTTGTGAGACTAAATCCTCTGAATTGTTTTTGTATAAATAATACAAATATTTTTAATGTTACGTAAAAAAACAATGTCATTCTGTAAACTTAAATCATCTTCAGCCTCATCTCCACAGTGAAATTTATTTCAAAAATGTACAGAGAAGCTATGGAAATACTTTATGCTTGCTATAGATATACTCAGAGGAGAAATGTGCACACTAAAAAAAAAAAAATCAAAAAACTCTGTCTTTTACATCACTTGCCACAACACAGAGCATCATCATTCTAGGACTTATCACTATAACAGAAAAAAAAGCTAGGGGAACTTTGTTCAAACTTAATGCCATGGTCCCGAGCAAGATAAGTTTTGGAAAATAGATTTTAAAAATAAAAGAGAGAGAGAAGGAAAATGTTTCCTGTTAATTTTGGATGCTTCCATAATGCGTGGGAATGCAACAGGTGACAAGTTAACACAGCACTCTGCCCTCGAAGGGCACTCTGCTGGTTTGTACTCACAGCAATTGCTCTGTTGGTTCTTGGGAGTCCTCCCCCTCTCATTTTCTTTTAAAGCAATTCCTTTGAAAATGTTGTCTTTCCTGACCATCCTCTTTTAGTCTGCATGTGCAATAGACAGCCAGTCGTGCTGTCAGCATTATTGGCACCATGTCTGCAGTCACAGCTTGTGATGACAGTACCTTGCAGAAGTGTGGGACACCTGTGTATGCTGAACTTTTCTAATGCTCTACTGCTGCTTCTTTTCAGTCATGTTACTGATGAGAAAACAGCTTAGAAAAATCAATGGATTTAAATTATAACTTTATGTACAGCGTATACAAAAGTACTGCCAAGGCAGGAATACTTTTCCATGACTAAAAAATCAATCTTCCTGATGCTTCTAGTTCTTTAGCATTTTTTTATTCTTAATTTATTTAAAGCTTCTCCCCACCCCCACCCCAACCCCCAGCTGCATCTGGTTGCTTTGTTCAGGCTTTCTTCAGGTTTCCTGCTCAAGAGACTAGTTTTATCTAAAAGGTCAATTCATTCAGCGGGGCACCAAGCAGAATTGAATATAATTATCCCAATCTTTACTGTGTAGAATTCATGCTTGAATTCATTCAAAAAATAGCAAGCAGTATAATTAACTCAGAGCCCAACCAAATCTATTGAGAATGCCTCAGGTATCATACAGTCCCACTTACAATAGAACATTTTCATTTAAGGACATTGTACATATTAACCCTAGTCAGCATCCAATTACTCGGAATAAGTGAATTCTCTGTTTCGGGAATGTAATTTGAAAACGTTGTCATGCAATCTGAGGTAAAAGGTCTTTTTTCATTAATCTAGCTCTCATTAAACTGGAAGCCTGTAGGTTATTTCAAATCCATTAGTTTTAAATACAGGTGATTACAATTCTATTGCATATAAGACAACAGAAATGTCTTTTAGGAAATATTGTATAATTTAGAGGGATTTGTTGAATTTGTGAATTGTCTCATATATATAATGTCTGACCAGATAAAGCATGGTTATTGTTAACCTGACAATTACATATAAACTATATGGTAAAATTAAATTGATGTTTTCATGTAGATGACTGCAAGATAGCAGAAAATCCTCAGATAGTTCAGAAGTCAGGATAAACTTCCCAATATTTTTATGCAAGTTCATCACATGGTCAAACATACAAAATTGTGATATAAGTATGAGCTTGTTAGGATTTTGCTCATGATCACAGCTAGAAACATCACAATTTTTCATGTCTAACAACTCAAGCTCTTGGTTAATTAAACATGAAACATCTGAACTCTTCAGGATCTCAGATTTACATAAGAGTCCATCCACATATAAAAGACTCACAAGAGGCATTCTTTTCATCTCAAAACTTGAGAAATTCACCCATGAGGAAAAGTTCCTAACTAAGCCACACCTGCAGAACTACCCAGAATTCATTACTTTGAACCATCCATTTTCTGGATCCACCTTGGCTGAAAGGCAAGAAACCTCAAAAAAATAAAAATGTTTTCATAGTTACAATTTAGATCACTGTTTGTCTTGCTATTCCAATAGATTTTGTACATATAAGTAGAACGTCATGACAGCTTTGGGTTTTGGGACTCCCCAAATGCATGCGCTGAAGAAAAACATTTGATAATACTTGCTTTTGTTATCTTCTGAATACTGCCTTAGAACCATATAGAAAACTAAGAGCAGCTTTGTGGCAGTTCTGGTGGGTTGTCTGCATATCAGATGGCTCAGAATAATGTGCCATCTTAGGTAGCATACTGCATAGTTTCCCCAAAGTCGTAGTCACTCACCTCTCAACTTACTTTGTTCTATTAATTTCTACTTCTGTTTATACGAAAATAATATTTTAATGGGAATATATAGCAAATTGCCTCTCTTTTCAAAGACCAAGTCATTCAGATGTCTGAGTCAGTCAAGTACATCTCTCCACTTATGTATTTGAGTGTGCTGCCTACAGCCATGGATTCCCAGATCTCCCAGCAACACTAGCTCAGAAGCCACTACCATGGAAATTGCCACCCTGGATCTTCCTCCTTCAGGTGTGCAAGCATGTCATTTCCAAATACATGTGACATAAAAGAAGTTACTGCTGCAATGAAAATAACTATTTGATGGTAAAATTTTGCAATCTGTAGCTCAATGAGACAATCAGAATGCATGTGTGTGCACATACACCATGAGATACAAAGATCACAGTTCCCACTTAAAGAATCAGGATGAACTTCCAATTAATTTTTTTATAGGCCAATGAATGGATCTCACTAAGTCTGAGGAATACATATATTTTAAAGAATAAATTTTGTACTATTAACAGATATTCTTAAGAGTTGAAATATTGAGTATATTGTTCATTACGATTCTTATCTTCAGATGTAAAATTTCAATGTTTTATTTTTCTTGTAAAACCATATGTTTTCCTGCTTTTTCTGGATGTGAGCTAACTGCCACTCTGGAGCATGAACCAGCTGCAACTTTTACGGAACATTTCAAAAACCAGATTTTTCTAAACCAATGTTCTGGATATTTATTTTAACTATAAGACAAACACATTCATCTGAATTCTCCCAGCAGTCTGCAGTCCGTGCCATTAATTCCAAACTCCAATAGAAAAACAATCCACCCCCTAGATGACCCTCCTTCTTTGACTCTCTCCTCCTGTGCCCATTGGGTCTCTAGGCCTACTACTTAGTCAATGAAGTAAACTCTTCCATCCTGAACCCACCCACAACTGTCCTGAGAGCCATTTTATAATCTTTTCCTTAGGACCAAGTTATGTAATAACTCATGATGGCCATTATGTTCTGATGAAGCACTGCAACTTTTCCATCATACATTTCCATCCAGTAAGAGCCTGAAACCTGGAGTCAGACTAAATTACACAAACAACAAGGGGACAATATTTTAGAGAAGCATTTATTACATTTTTAAGTGAAGAAGACAGATGTGTTCCCACTGTGATCCACACAGTTTCTGTAAACTTCTCAGTTATGTTTTGTTTCTTATGAGGAGGATTTATGGGTGCTGGTGAGCCCTTTTACTGCATCTGATCATAAATCATACATACACATCTATTACAAATTTAATATACAGCTGACTGAAGCTACCAACCTGAGTGGTTTGCATGGAAAATGTTATCCCACTGCCTACAAAAAGCTTTATTTTTGAATTAATAACTGTAGTAGAAGATGGTTAACAAATTATTTAAATCAATCTGAGTATACCATAAATATAACTAATAATAGAGATGCCTGCAAGAAATATGAAGCATGTTACCTGTGTGATTCTATATCTGTCGAACATTTTATTTACATTTCTTTGCTTACAAAACCAATCATTTTGTTACGTCTTGTCAAAAGTATAATCATTTCTCCATCAAAAAATTTTGCTTAGCTGAAATGCACTTGATTTCCAATATTTTGCATGCCAAGCCATTCTCACTAGCTTGAAGCTCTAGCCCAATAACCACAGAGTATGTTAGTAAGCCAGAAGCAAAAGTGTGACCCTCAAATCTAGCATACTAAGTGAAACACATTGGCCCATCAAAGCCTTGTTCCTTGTATATGCAATACAAAAGGTACATTAATATCTCTCCTACATGTAGGTAAGATTAGTCAATAGGATCCATCAGAATTTGGGATTTCTTTAAGATCGTTCAATCTGGAGTTGCCACACAGGTATGCAGAGAAAGTTCCACTATCAGCATCTGCAGATACTTGCTTAAAGGTACAGTTGCAGGGTAAGAAAACCGACGTTGATTGCATCAGACAACACCTAGATCATCTTCAACAGTCTGTCTGCATGCAGCCTCCATTCTGTCTCCCTCTCAAAAGTGCTAGTTAAATAATACAGGACTTGAATAATTCACACAGAACTTGACCTGCTTCCATACCATTTTGTATGCCCACTTGCTTTGCTTTTTTGTTAATTGCTGTGCCTTACAATACGGTTGGGTTTGATTTCACAGGGTTCTGACACAGAAAGTTGGAAAACATTCTGTTTTCCAGATGAGGGGAAACAGGAGAAAGCTGAAGTCAAGCATCTAACTCTGGTATTATCTGGTATAATTTTATGTCTTACAAAGTAAAACAATTCTGAAAACTTATTAAAATCCATTCCTTCTCTAACTCTTGCCATCTTTTCCTGCACAACCAAATCAAAAACTACCAACAATAAATAATATTGCTTGAGCTCTGTCTTTGCTAATCAGCAGTGAATAGTTGCACGC
Organism: Anas platyrhynchos; assembly: GCF_047663525.1. Lineage (NCBI taxonomy): Eukaryota > Metazoa > Chordata > Aves > Anseriformes > Anatidae > Anas > Anas platyrhynchos. The sequence goes on along the minus strand of NC_092598.1, from coordinate 17,063,454 downwards.
ATTAATATGGCGCTGCCTATGAAAGTTCAAAATACCAGAATACCTCTAGATTCTCAGGCCTGTTTACTGGAATAAATTGGGGAATGCTGATATCCTTGCCCAGTATGGAGCAAGTGAGGTAAGAATTTCCAGATTAACTCGGAAACTTTCCATAACATTTATTTATTTATTTTCAAGAAAAATAAAATAGATTGTCCAGCAGTTGCAAGTACACAACTTGAGACTCTTTAGTCTGGGATAGCTTGCATCAGGTAGATGACTAATTAGATTTTGTTTGCTCAAAACAAGACCACAGAACTGAATAGCATTCCTTAAAAATGACTATTTGCTAACAATTTTGGTTTAGTTCTTAGGTATTTATATGAAGTCTCTAAGACAGTTTTTACACACACACACTGTTCTATTGGGATCTCTTTTATTCAGATAGAATAACTATGATTTCACTTTTGTTGAAATCATTGTTATTTCAACAAAGGAAGTATTTCACTACAATTTTAGTAGACAACAGGCAGCCTAATCTAAGTTGGTTTCTATAAATCACTGTTGAGTCTCACAGATGCTACCTACATATGTAGATAGTGAATGTCTGAACCTCTATACTTGGTGACTACTTTGAAAAGTTTGTTAAAAACATTTATTACACTTCAACTAAGAGGAACAATCCCATATTTTGAATAAAGCCATACTACAAACAACGAAGTACACAGGAAGAAAAATTTACACTAATAAAATTTGTGATTGACATTATTCTTCTTTTGTAGTTGACAGGAAAAATAGGCTTTGGAGGTCCAGAGATAATGGCATTTTAATCAAGATTTTGCAAATCTTTGTGAGAAAAGGAGGCTGTAAGCATGAGCTGCTCTGTATAGTGTATTGTAGAGCAATTCCTTCCAGTACAGAAAGACCAATTCCTTTTAAGGGAAGAGAATCGTTTGTCTAATTTCTCAGGTGTGGGTGAGTTTAAAAGGAAACAAAGAAAAGTTTTGTTTCCTTTCGTATTTCCAAAAACCTTTAGAGATCAAAATATATAAATTCGAACATATCTAACCCAGACAGTGAAAGCCTGAGGTCTGATTACAGCATGTTACCCTCACAGAGGTTTAAGATAACTGAAGAAGACAAAAAAGGAAGAAGAGTTCTTACTACTGATGTGTGGCCTTTTGCAATGAAGGGTCTTTTCTTTAACAAAGTAACAGGAGATATCGTCTTTCCCTGACTAGGAATCATTCACTATAAGCACAATGTCTTATTATTGGGATATTTAATTGAAATGTAAATTCTGGGAACACTCTGACCCAATTTACTCCCAGAAAAAGAGGACAAAATTCTCGTTTTCAAAGCACTATATAGACACTTTGCTATTATTAATGAATCTTGCTCTGCCATTCTGGAAAACTGACTACATGTTATAACATTCAGCTCTAGCATATTTACACAGCACTGTTCATTGTTACATCAAACACCTCCCTCTTTTCTATGTCTTTGAAAAAATATTTTTAGACTAAAATATCAAAATACTTCTAAAATGACAAGTCTCTGTGGACAGGATGCCAAATGCAGTGACACCAGCAGCACACTGCAAGCAATGCTTAGCTGGCCTGAGGTAGGATTGTGCCTGGGAACCCCCATGCTCTCAAGAGCCTAAATCAAATCAGGCTGTTGGGTATTTCTCTCTCTCTCTCTTTTTACTTACTATTATTATTATTTTTTTTTTTAACAAGTTAATTGTAGGTTTAAGATTTTAAAGTGTTTAAAAAAAAAAAAAAAAAAGATTTCCATGACATGTCCGCAGTTGAAAGAGTACTTGAATTGATTCACAATATTTCAAACTATGCTTATTTAAGATTTAGTTTCATGAGAGCCTTCTTTTTAGTTGTTTTCATACACCTTAGTCCTCCTAACACAGGGCCTCTGTGTATCACGTGCTTTTATATAAGTAGCTAAAACTATGGTCTTTTCAGGAAACTTTTAGTATTTCTATAGATTTCTTCCAGAAAGAACAATCAAGTGTTCCCAAGAAGAATGAACATGACAGAAACAAAGAAATGATTAATGGCAATCTAGGAGGAATAAAAGTTTTAAAAATAATGAAAACCTATGTAAATTTTATCCTATCAGAGAGCACCAATTATGTTTTTTTACAAACTACAACCTAAGTGAATTAAAATCATGTCTGGCTCCTTAAATGTTTAACACTGAAAAAAAACTGTTTGCATTATATTTCCCATTTAACCTTTTTCTTGGGAGTAACTTGGTAAAATTTAAAAATGTAAAAAAAAAAAAAAAAAAAAAAAAAAAAAAAAAAAAAAAAAGGAGGGGGGAAGGGACACGGAGTAAAATTTCCTTTTCTTACTTGGAGTTTACACATATAACACTCTACCTAGGTATCAGAGTTTCAATCAAGCATTTTGAAATTAATTTTGGCCCCCATTTTTACATTTCCATAGTTCAAATATGTACATCTTGGAACGTTATATAATACTTCTTTATATAATACTTCCATGGTTTTGTAGCATGCTTTAAAACTCAGAATTGCAGATTTTTTCACCTTGAAACATGTCCCTTGACTATCATTCTAAATCTTATCTTTGAAGTCCAACTGTACTTAAAAACACACACACACACAATTCTATTTCTGATACAAGGAAATACATTACCCCATGTAATATAGGAAACTATATGAGTAAAATTACATGAAACAAAACAAACCAACCAAAAACAACAACAAAAAACAAGGTAATTCTTCTTTGAGCAAGTGGAAATAAGTGACACCTGCAGGACCTAAAATCGCTCCATCTGAAACCACTACAGTAGCATACATCATGGCAAACTCAGTCTAAGGCTCCACTAAAACAGATAAACACCTGCTTAAGTTTTAGCAAGTGAATACTCTTTTGATTTCTAAATGACTACACATTCGCTTAGAAGTAGTTTTCTGAACCTGGTGTAGAGTATTTGATGTTTTGCAAGCTTAACCATATTTACTAAGATGATCAGCATGGAATAAATTTGTCTCATTCTCAACGTCCATGTCTTATAGGAAATACAATTTTCTAGCCGATATAAACTCATCCTTCTATGTGTATTTTCAGATGTCCAGCAAATCTGCTGGCAGAGTTCTAATGATAATGTGAATATACGTATTCTGGCATGGATAGTTCTTAAAGCAGAACTACATAGAAGTCCAGCACTTACTGAAGAAAGCTGAGATCAAAATGCAATAATCAAAATGCAATTTGATGAAAAGAAAAAATAATTCTGGCAGCAAAATGATCAGTGAGAAAGACAATAACAACAACCACCAAAGAAGAGAAAGTATCAATGATCTTGAAAATCTATAGGGCAGGGATTAAACACTATAATCAAATTGTTTTTGCAATCATTTAGCATCTCATTTGCTTGCTGTGCAAGCTGAAGAACCTCTTGAGATGGAGCATCTTGGAGAGTAACAAAGTGCACCAATAACTAACATGGAATTAAAAGAATATTGATAACCAGTGATAAGCTGCTTCCTGAGAAATGTTTCTTAGTCAAATAGCAGCAATCATTAAATATATGAGGGTCAGTCAATTTAATCTGCTCTTTTTATATGGATTGGCTTAGTAAAGTAACAGAAGAGAGAATTAATGCCTCCATAGCTTTTCATGCCATGACAGTAGCCCATCATTTTTAAAACAAATACTTGCAAGATGATTTCCTACACTACTGCATATGGCCATATTAATTTTAACTACTTACAGCACTGATAAGGACTGACTTTGTTATGAATCACAATTAGATATTCCAGAAAATCATTACAATAAAAGTACATACTATCCTTTAAATAAACAGATCCTTACACATTTAAATATGAGATTTAATCTCCTATACTTTTTAAACTGAAATCATAGTCATAGAAAGGCTCCACTCCTCTGTGCCACTACTGAGCTTATTATACCATCAGGCATACATCTAGGGACATAACACTGGCATCAATGAAACATATAATATTTGAATGAAGTACGGTTTGCTTTTCAGGACTGAAGAAAAGTTACATAAAAATAGAGGGCAGGAGGCAAAGAAAAAAAATATCATCACATCCTATAGAAAACAGATTGAAGAAAAAAAGTGATCTGCTTTGAAAAGGTAGTGTCTTACTATATGCGGTAATAAAGACACAGCATAAAACACAGTTAACACATAACTAAACAAATATTGGCTTAATGCTTCTACTTAGAAAGTCATTGGTCTACAAAGAATAATTAAACAAAACCCTAGAAGAATTTCAAATAGATAAACTATAATTAGAATTTGGCTAAGATGCTAGGGTAACACTCCAGCTCCTGTTAGGAACCCTTTCAAGCCAGCTGTAAGGCTATTGCAAGCAGTAGCCAACTATCCAAAGCCACCAGAGACCGTCCAGCAGCAGAATCTGATCCAAGATTGTCAAAACTTCCTGTATCTGTTCAGGCTGGAAAAGCTACACTAATGGATTTTCCAGGATCTCCTGAAGTAGCTGTTCATCCTGGATGCCACTTCCATGCATAGACCTTTTAGAGCACCACGCTTTTCTCAGGTGTTCCCCTCTTGGCCCTTTCTGACAGTTGTTTGACAGATGGTACAAGGTGCCTGACATATATTTTAAGTCAGAGATTTAAGAAAACAAATTACAGCTGACATCTTTGGTGTAATGCTTTGTGACGCGGATAGTTAGGGAGAGTGACACAGTTGGAAAATAATGTAGGTTGAAAGCTTTTGGAATGGCTCCGGATTCAAGGTGACTTTGTGCTGAAGTTCACTACTTTTATAATTGTTTATGATACATTTTCTGGGTGAGACATGAAGCCCAGGAGAGTCAACAGGTCTATTTCCATTGTCTTCTCTGTCCTTTTTATCAAGTAAGACTGCTACTCCCACTCAAAGCATATTCAGTAAAGTTTGTGCAAAATTAGATCTTACAATTAGTCTTTCAAACTTCACACCTTCAGCTTTGGTCACTGAGAGTAAATTTCCACCTTTTTGTTTTTAAAGAGGAAGGAAGTTTTCTTTGATCTAGAGAGGAAAAGACATGGCAGGAACTCCAGCCTCATTTTGTACAGCCATAAAGAATTCCTAGCATGTTTAGACAAATGCAATTTCCAATCTTGTTTTCTTTGGTTTATTCAGTAGTGAAGAAGAAAACAAGTGTATGCTCTTGATGTTATTCAGGTTGGCAGCAACTGACCTTATGCTATTATTCTAGAAGCTCTCTTTTGATAGCTGTATATTGCCCCAGAGACATTGGTCAACTCAACAGCAGAGTACTGTCCTCTAACTTCAGTTTGATTGGTAAAGAAAAAAAAAAAAAAAGTTTTATACAAAACAGTAAGTATAATATACATGTATATATTTCAATACCAAAATCATTTTTTTTTTGTTTATACTGAATAACATATATATATTTCAGTATCAAAATCAAATCAAACTCAAGTCCCTGTGGCTACAAGCTGAGTTGTGTGTATATATATATATACACATACATACATATATATATATATATACACACACACACATATACACACTTACTGTCACTGCAAATTCCTCACGTTGTTTGAGACTATATGCAAGGCTTTTCATGAGTATAATGCCATAAAGAAAATAAGACATGGCTTATTTAATGATCAACAATATCAGTGCACTTCAAGATGTTTTCCAGTTCTCTCCTGGATGGAGTACAAAAGATAACACACAACAGGAGATCAAGTGCATTACTTGTCTTATTCCTCTCTGTTGTGGGTATAGCAAAAGTTGTATCTCAGTTGTGGGTGTAACTTCTCAATGCATGCCAAAAAAGTATAACAAAAAGGAAGATAAGGTGAAAAAAGCATTCAAGGAGTAATTAGGTGGTACTAAATTGTATGTATTTTTGTTTGTTTGTTTGTTTTTAAAGGAAGTATATGAAATATTTATTTTGAACTTCAGAAAAAGTATTTGAACCTGCTATTCCAGTTCGGGAACAATGTTATCTTAAAATAAGCGTATAACACTATTGTACACAGGAAAGAGTAGCAAAATCTGGTACTGTTACTGTGCAACAACTCAGCAAATCTGGCCCTACTTAAGTTTCAGTGGCCACCAACTGTGTGAAGTATTGCTCTGTGGGAGAAAATAAGACAAATCCAGTCCAGAGTAATCCGCCCATTTTAATTAAAATACAAGAATGGAATTAAAGGTTGCTTTAGGCAATAATGGTGAAGTTGAATTAACATAGATATGGGAAACCCTCCATTTATCATCCTACAGTGATCACATTTTAACATGTTCATTGCATTTATAATTTCTACAGATTTCTAAATTCTGACAGCCTGTAATAAACACGAAGAACAAAGTTTCATCTCAGATCACTAAAAATGGCCTTGGGATTCTTGCGTTTAGTTGCACAACGAGCTATTCATTGTCTTGGCATAGAGAGACTTAACCCAGAACTGCAGACTGACTCAAACACCACCCAGTGGAAAAGGGGAGTTACTACATTGCAGTAACAGCTCCTCCATCTATATTACCTTACCTTTACAGGAAAAGTAAAGTATTTCAGAAAACTGGACAGACAGGAAAGCAACTCTATCTCATATGAAGGGAGAACAGCTAAAACAGAAGCCTAGGGATGTTGGGATGCAAAACTAGATATGAGAAATAACAACACCCAGCAATTACACCTGCCATTTTAACGCAGACTTCCAATAAGTGACCTCCAACAGATTGAGGTAATGAACCTGTCTCTTCAACATGAAAATAAAAATGACTTCTGTAGATCAGCCATGATCTCTGCACTGATTAGAACATAACATTCATATCTTAAAAATATGTACCATGTAATTCGTGTGCTCTTTGCACTACAGTCCTGCTATGTCCCTCAGAGAGCAGTATTCAGCACCACCATCTGCCTCTCCAGAAACCTAGCTTTTCTCCATGTGCCTCAGACAAGGCTTACACATGCTATATTCATTGAAAGAAGAGATTAATAGCCAAGGAAGGAAGGAAGGAGAAAAATTGTTGACTTCTTTCTAGACAGTCATTGTTCTTTACATTATTTGGAGAAGGTTCATAGAAATTATAAGGTTATTGACCACCCTACTGTAGTTTATCCAGATGGGAGACATTGTTTGTTCCCTCCTTCCTCTGTCATCTCAAAGAGCCTCGTACTGATATTAGGCATTCATAAGGTACTTTGCAAACCTATTACTTGATTTCATGGCTGTACTTCATACAAAAATTAAAAAGAAAAACCAGTTTGTAAGACAACAGCCTAGAACCTCGCTTTTTCCTGGTTTTAGCCTATTTTTAAAAAAATATTAATGTAATTGCATTTTATATATTTAGCACTACTTCTACCTGTATACTTCAAATCATAGAAAGAATCTAGTTAGAAGAGACTAGAGGTCCAACAACCTGCTCAAATCAAGGCATACAAAGCACACACACACACACACTTCAGTGAAGATGTCCTAATTTACATTTACTGCACATTTGCCTTTTGTACAAGTAACTACAATTCCCCTGGCAGGAAGTTACTTTCAGAAGTTTAAAAAACAAAAGCAGAGAATTTGACTGCTTCTCTGTTTATCCATCTGAGAGTTATTATTAAGATCTTAAGTTGTTAGGTGGGGAGATCCCAGCAAAATATAAACCACTACACCATATTTCTACCTCATTTTAGATACAAAACTCAATTGTTTTCTTATTTTGTGTCTTAACATCTTGGTTTTGGAATACTCTGACCTCGCTAAAATAAATATGTTAAGTCATTATCAAAAGAAAGCACAGCATTTGTTTCTTAGTCTTCAAGTAATAAGAATTTGTGCTAAAATAGTAAGAGAAAAGATGAACTTAAGAACCCCTCCCCCCCCCCCCCCAAACCAACATAAAAACAATCCAGGCTTAAACTGCTCTTACAAGCCAGTTGTTCACATATTCATCCCAGCATGCCTACTCATGTGAAGCAAGCCTGAGACCTTAATGGGAACGCTTATCTAAACAAAATGACCTTGTACGCAGTGAATACTTAGAACTAGCAAACTTGGCTCACAATATCCAAGTAGCCTGACAGAATAACTTCTCCCCACACTTTATGCAAGCAATGAAACAGGGTTATATCAACACAACTGTGTTGAATTTAATACGCTATAGTTCACTTACTGGAGAGTCTTCAAGAAATAAATAATATTTTCAAAGATATTCTTTTGCATGTGCATATTCATAAAGAAAAAAAGGATGTGAATTCATCTAATGAATAGTGTTCTACAGTCAATAGTTATATTGTTAGCAGCTGGGGACATGAGAAGGTTTCTCCACGTAAGGCTGTGAGGAGAGGCATGCAGATGAAAGGACCCTCACACCTGTGCCCTGATGGCAAGAGTGCTGGAGAGCAGGCATATTGGGAATGACCAGGCTCACATGTTCATCCTCTACCCACTGCAAAGGGATTGCCGTGCTCCACGCATGGCACCACTGGTCTGGCGAGATGGCACCCTTCTCAAGCAACTAGATGTGGTAATTAGGGATGTCCTGTCTTCAGATCAAAAGGTGTAACAGCAGGCTTATGTGACATACAAAATGTTCTCTGAAAAAGGTATACACCCACTAAAGTTCAGAAAATGATCATTAAGATAAGGAGAATCAAAACAATTTTCACGTGAAACCAAACATATACCCACTTCCCCCTTGCAGATGAAAACTCAGTGCCAATGAATAAAACCCTTCTACAGTCCTATGTAGAGCCAGAAATTTACTGCAGGTCTGAATGCTACTGATGCCATGGAGGTCCTCCATCCAAAATTGTAATATTCCCTTACTGTATATATATAAATTGATCTCATTTTTCTTTGTGTTAAAAGATGCTGTAGTAAGAAAGATGCAGCTCTTGCCAAGCTGAGAGAAAAGATGAAGAAAAAGAAGTGACTAATTTGAGAAGTAGAGAGAGTTATACCTCAGCAACGCTTGACAGCAGTTAACTTCTTTATTTCCCCAGCCTCAAAATGGATAAGAGTAATAGATAAGCACATTATCAAAATGAATAGCAACAAAGTAATCAGTTACACCATCAACAACAATAAACAATAAACCAGTCAGCTATACTGAAGTTAAATATTCCATTGAAACAGATACATACATCTAACAGCTGGTAAGTGATACTGCTGGCAGCTTTACGAAGAAATTATTGCATTGTTTATATATTGAGCTGATTTTTAAGTCTTCAGCAATATGATTTTTTAATGGGAAGGTAAGAGATTATACAAAGCTTATCCAGTTTCAAAGCAGCATGCTATCTTTACATGGATATGATGCTACAGCCTAGTTTTCTGTGCTGCTATAAGTTATCTCTAAGCATTTATGCAGTATTCTACTTTGCTCGTTCACTCTCATGCTTCTGCAATCTACTGGGTGTGCTTTTTGGCTAAACAGATAAAAAGCTTCCTCAGTGTGGTTGAGAACCTGAATATAAACACGCAAGTCTCCATTTGTGCAAATGCTTTAATTGTGTAGGATTGCTTCACATGCATCAGTGATTAGTAATATTTTTCTCTTATGGACAAAAGTGTAAGCAACAAGTGTTTTCATGTTTAGTTTAGTGATCTCTTCCTCCTTCAAAAAAATTTACAAGAACTCATTAAAGAAGCTGAATTAAATTGCCCCTATAGAAATATAAGATACTAAGACACATTGGTAGCTAATGAGTTATGTACAGCTGAGTCTGGGGAAGTCATCTCATCATCCAGGACACCTCCTCATCTCTATAAAGCTTTGGATATATTGTGGCACGATGTGGCAGGTGCTATATTCCAGGTTTCACACAAATATGTATGTACTAGTGATCTCACTGCAAATGTATCAAGAGAAAGGGACCTAGCATCAGAACTTCACTCAGCTCCAGAGAATGCCTGATTGCATTCGTAACTGTAGCAGGGAACCAGGTGTCACAGCTACTAATACATGATCCTTCTCTTGGTTACATCTGGTTTACACCAGTACGAATAAAAAGAAATGTGGGACCCTAGATTCCCTTCTTAGCTCTGTGACCAAGTCACTGCTGGATTTGGGCAAACTGCTTACCTAATCCTTCCTTCAGTCACTTTATTAAGAAGATAAAATGATATTTGTCCACTCCTCAGGGCACTGATGTGGGCTAATACCTACATTTATAGAACATTTTGAGTCCTCAAAAAATGATGCTGTTGAAATAAAAAACAATGTCACCCTGTCTTGACTTCAGCAGAGAGCCAGTGTAGGGCACTCACTTTCCATTAGCAGAAGTTGATGATAAAGTCAGCTCCTTCTTTGAGGCAAACAAAATCCTGCTTCCCTGAACATAAGAAGAATTAAACAGTTGGAGATGTTTTCTCTTAATGTGAAGCTTTCTTTTCTCAACATCTAACTCAAAAAGCTCTGACACTTTCCTCAAGTAAATGCTACCGGTGTTCATGCAGTTCTGGCTGATGCTTTTTTACTGCTTTTTCTTTCTCCTTACAAGCTGTTTTTGCTGATTCTCTCTCCCTCAAACAGTTGTGCTAAAGCAATACTCAATAAAGCCCCTCTGTCTGCAACTGCCTGAGAGGCCTCACGTGTGTCTTTGTTTTGGGCAGTGTCATGTGTATGTGGATTGTTGGAGGCCCCCACTGTTTCAACTACCTGGTTCAATAAAGGGGCTTAATGACTTCTTACAAACTTTCTAAAATGGAGGACAATGTCAAAAGCCCCAGTTTCAACCTACAGCAGTGCTATCATCAATACAATCAATCACTAACAATAGCTATACAAAGGCAAACATTTCCTGGCAGTTCTTAAAACTAATCTTAAAGGTGGCATACAAAACAAAACAAATTCAGGCAAGGATTTCCTTTCTTAAATACCATAAAAGTGACAATCAATTTGTCTAAAAATACATTTTTAGGAATTAAAACAATTGTTTTTTTTTTCCTATTTTGTAGATGCTTTGCATGTTCTAATACTACTCTGATGCTCCCAAAATTTCCAATCCTACTTCACCAGTAAGGTGAAGCCAGTTCCACATATTGTTCTGCAGAGGTACAATGAATACAGTATCTTGGTCATGGTTATAGCTTAAGCTACTTTTTACCATAATAGCTTTAAGATTACTTATGACAGTACCTGCTTTAACAATTATAGTAGTGTAAACGTGCTTTGACCAGCATGGCTCTAACCCTCCACAGGAATCTTTCTCTACTGGCAATGTACTCCATTAATTCTCTGGCTATTTACAATTAAAGGAATGAGAATATTATGTTATATTGGTACCAATAGCGTACGAGTACTTCTGATATGTTCTGCAGTATTTTTTTTAAATTTATTTTTACTGAATAAAGTTTTCTTTTTTTTTTTTTTAATCATCCTGTAAAAAACCTGTATGATTTTGATTTTTGGTTTTGAAGCTCATATGAAGCATATTTAAACAGTGCTTGCAAGAGGTGGCCAAACATTCGTCAAAGTCCTCAACAGTCAAAATGAATATAGCTTATTATTACTACCTTTGAAACACTTGTTTTATTTTACTTTTGATTCATTTCAAAATGAAGTATACTACAGATTCTAACTTAGGAAAAATCAAAAAATCTTAGTCTTCACAGGGAATTTTGCTCTTCTGCAAGAGGAAAACAAAACACACTCTGATTCCTAATAAGACTAAGATATTACATGGCATTTTTGTTGGACAGATTTTCTAGTGACTTGTAAAAGAGATTTTACAAATCCAGAAATAGACAAATATGGAAACATCTTTAGGCTTTAGATCTCAAAGACAAGACATCACTTTTAAGCAGGTGTGCCCTCCTGGGCAGCTGCTTAAGATTAGTAAATTGCAAGTTTAGGATTTTTTTTTTTTTCTTAAATATGGCTGAAGAATAAAATCTTTAGTCTGGCAAGTTGGAGTCAAACTGCCACAATGAGCACCTGTTGAGAAAGCCCATTATTTGAAGCTGGGGGTTCTGGGTGAAAAGATCACTGTGAATTAATTTTGATTGCTTCACAAAACTCTGCATAACAAATGGTCTCTGACAGGGGTATCAGGGGACTTCCATTTGAAGGGGAGAAAAAAAGATTTTTTTCTAGGAAGGTAACACAATCTCTGCAGTGACATTAAAACACACCAGTGGCTGCACTTGCCTGAATCTCTCTTCTGAAACAGATTGTATGTGCTTAGGTTACCAGGTATTATGCTCTGGGAGGGGAAAAAAACAAATGATATCAAAATCTTATCTAAAAGATTAGCTAAAAAGAATACAGTCAGAGATCCATGAGTCCTGCCTAAGGCAGTTATTTGTTTGCAAGTTTATAACAACCCCATCTCTGTGTGTTGTGGATTGCTAAATACATTGCCAAAATGGAAAAGGAAGAAGTGAACAAATCAAAGCTTTTTGCATCATCAGCTTTCTTGTATGAGTTAATTCTAACAGCAAGTTAAAGAAACACTGAGGATAGTAATATCTGGTGAGTATTTCTCTTTCCTGGTATAGAGGCTATTGAATATGAAGCAATTTCTTTCTCTCTGGAAGGAAGCTTCCATCTGAAATTTACAAAAGTGCTACCTGTCTGTCATCCCCTGATTAAATCTAAGGCCAAGCTTACCATCTGTTTGTGCAAATGAAAAGTGTAATATTCCACCAATACTCTGCATGACCACTTTACTTAAGGGTTTCCTGCAAAATGATTTCTAGTTCATCCAGAGCTTATTTTTAGAACAAAAAGAATCAGCAGAAAGCACTATGCTTTTAGCTAATAATCATGATCCAGTTGACTTTATGCTTGATTTATCTACTTTTAGCCATTAATATTGCATGAATTACTACATCTAAGATTCACTCAAAACTGACTGTAAAAGTTATCATAGGAAGATGGCAAATTTTCCCTTTTTGTGTGTTTCTGTTTTTAAGGCTGTCTCAGTTATATCATAATCTGGATACTAATTGCACATACAAAACTATTTTCAAGTGTTTGGATTCATGTGGGTATCAGAGGCTTGTATCTACACCTAGCAAAATCATTGCAGCCATAGTAAAATCAGAACAGATAAATGAAAAATTCTAGATAAATCATATCATGCATTTTGTGCATTTCTGGTATAGGTTTTAAGGAGTTGCTCTAACATTTGACCACAAAACATCTAATCCTTTCAACTTTTGCAGTACCTTGGTGCTATACTACAGGGCACGACAGCCACCTGTGCAAGGAAATACTGAGTGTGTTCTGCTTTACTCTATAAACCAGATTGATACTGCAACAACCCCAAAACAGAAATATCAGAAGATATCTTCAAGCAGTGTTGTGTTTCTGTTGTAGATAAAAAAGGAAGAGCTGACCTGTTTGAAGCAGAAAGTAAGCTCTGTACTGTTCAAAGGTAAGTCAGCACCATTTACCTAGATATGCCTTTGATGACACCAGCATCCTACAGGCCTCATGTCCAGTCCCTGCCATCCCAGAACCACGCTGAAGAGAGATGCACAAATGAGGAGCTGAATGTACAAAGACAATGCCTAGTATAAATCACTTGCTTTGGAGGATTTTTTTTTCCCCCCAGAAACTTTTTTCAAGCCTCATCCATCCTAAGCCTCCCGAAGTTATTGCATGCATCTCTTCATCTCTTCAACTAATATATTTATTTTATTGCTAATTTCATCTTCACATAATATAAAGCATGAAGCAATGTGTAAAAAAAAAAAAAAAAGCTTTTTTTTAAAAGATAAAAATATTTCTAATGATGCTCTTCCAATTCTATAACATACTCAAAAAGCAGAGCACAGATTCCACTAGAAAAATATAAGCAGTAGAAAAATATGTAGCATACTAGTCTGCTTTTTTCTCTTTTCTTCACATCTCCAAAATAAGCTGCAAATCTCCCATGTTGAAAAGTTCTTCCTTAAGTTAATAAAATCTGTCACTTTCCATAATGGTTGATTTGAAGAAAGTCCACAGGTGCAGTATTCTGTTGTTCACAGCTTGGGAAGTCAAGGCTTATAATAAAAAGCCCTCTGTGTTATGGTCCTCCTTCCCCATCAATTCACATCAAGTATTATTAGAATCATCTGCCACCTCAGTGGTGCTTCCTCTGTGCTCAAACTGCAGAAGCAACAATGACATTTTACGGCTCTGCAGGTGCTGCTGTGTGTGGTCATGAACACAGAAGTGTGGCCTGCTATTGTTCTCTGGTAGCACTTTGATCTCAAACACAAAAAGCCGCATAGCTGGCTGCCCTATTCATTCTTGGGCTGGGCTTATACGGGTAGGAGAAAAAAAGCGGTGACAAGAGATGGGCAATCCATAATATTTATTTCAGCAAATGCTTCAAATCTTTTTAAACATCATAAGAACATGGCTCATTAAACTACAACAGCCTTGAAATTGTGTTATAAAACCACAAAACAAAAAATCAATACTTCTGCTGGAAAGGAGGTAATGAAATATATTGAGCTGGTTGAAAAGTGGTTTGTATGAATCATAATATTATTATGGGCACACCACTTCTACTCCCAATACTTAAAGTTAACAAACTAGGGAGTGCTTTCTTCCCCATCACTTAAACAGGTGCTACAGGGTGGTATTTATCAAAGTTGTTTTCCAGAACCAATCCTTCTGCTATAAATAATTCTGGGATACAGGGGCTTAGTAAAGTGAGATCAATTCAATGCATATCTGCTACCTGAGCTTCAGCTGTTGTATTATTTCACGGTCTGATCAATACCCCGCTCCATAAGAGCAGAGAAAAAGCCACAACACCACCCTGATGAGTCACTGTAGGTTTATTACTGAACCAGAAGGATGTGACATTTCTGATGTTAGTAAAGACTAATTTTGATAGCAGCATTTGACCACTATTAAATAGTTTCACTCTCTGTTTCAGGTCTTTGCAATGCCTTGTCCATTTTTTTCCAGCAGTGTTGGATAAATGCTTCTGGAATTAACACTCCCTCTGCTGCCAAAACAAACAAACAAACAAACCTTCTGAAATATTACTTAGAATTACTTCTCATTTATTTTAAACTGGGGTTATTGCTCTTCAGGTGAATCCAGAGAAATCCAGTACTTAATGTTTTAGCACAGGAAACTGATAACAACATTAAAAAAACAAAACAAAACAAAACAAACAAACAAAAAAAAAAAAAAAACATTTTGAGGTGAAGAAACAGGAAGGAAACACTCGTAGAAGAGGCTTACATTATACAGTTCTCCCAGATGAAAATGTAGGTTTCTTCTCAGGAACTGTACTGTAATTTTGTATCAGACAGAACCCCAGAAATAATTTACCCTTCCCCTCACATGTGTGTATGGCAAAGAGTTTCTTTCTAAATGTATTTCTCAAGAAAAAAAAAATAAAATCAAATACATGTACTTTGAAACAAAGAATAGAAGCAAGAGGACATTGAATAGTAATGAAATAAGGTTCCAGCAAAAGGCTCAGCAGCTATTTGCAGCCAATGTACTCTCACCCTCCTCTGAAATAAAACCCCTGATCTGCCAGAACTGCCCATCCCTGCCAACCTCCTTTTGTAGCATAATCAAAAGATAGCAAAAGCTTCCCATACTGAAATTCAGCCATTTCAAAGGACAGTGCTACATCCACACAAGTCTTTAGAGAGGAAGTGAAGAAGAAAGCCATATATCAAAAGGCAATTCATGGAGGGAATTAAGAGAGGTTTTTAAGATTTCCTCAGAGTGCTTAGATTAACTGCTTCCACTGGAGAAAAAAAAAATATAAAAAAATAAAAATACAGAGGACCAAGTAGAGTCCAAGCTGGACTTTACTGGAAGAAAGGAATACAGAGGGTAACCTGAGGCCTCTGTATTCCTGATGTGCGGAAAAGAGACAAGATGAGATCAATTCTTAGTTCAAGACAAAGTCATCCAAGACATTTCCACAGTTGCCACTGCTATAGCCAAAAATTTCTCTGCACATTGCTTCTTATTCTACAAACACCATGAAGGTACATTAAGCCATTTCACTGGACTTCAGCCCCTCCAGTCTCCCACAGCAGAGATCTGTCCTAATAACTGCGGGCATGTCCCATCATCTTTGGGTAGCTCAGTGATACTGGAAAGACTCAGATGGTCCAATCACCAACAGACATTTAGTTTTATGTCTCAGCAGAAAAAAATCTCACTTCCTATAGTACACGAGCAGGGGGCTGGCTCTGCAGAAACTGAGGAAATGCCATGCTGTACATGAACATCTCAACTTCCCCTTAGCATGCAGAATAGATTGGTTTCTTCAGTCCCAGCTTGGGTCCTTTCCAAATTATACCTTGGTTTTACTGCTTAACAGAGAGGGAGTAAGGGTGCTACAGCTGCTAGCTATTGATGTTTAATCTTAGATTTATTGTGACTTTTTTTTTTTTTTAAATAAGTACTCCTATCTTTTGCCAGTTCTACTGCTGTTACAACCTTTTCCAGTAGCTGTCAACATTATACAGAGCTTTAACCCCAGAGAGAGAAAAAGCAGAGGAAAAAGAAATGAGAATAGAAGAAGAAAGAAAGAAAATTACTAAGTCTGAAGAATGATATATCACATCACCACAGGACTCCCTATTTCAGAACCTTTGACGGTCAGTATTTGTACAAGAATTTTGTCTGCACACAGTCATATCTCCCAAAAAACTAATCTGGAAATGTAGCAGCCTGAGTTTGGCCCTCTGTGAAGGGCCAAGTGCCTACTGCACACAGCTCCCCACAGGCGTGTGCCATTTCAGTTACAGGTGCCTGACTGCATCACGGTCAGAATCTATCAGCATGTTGCCCCACTCACACACATAAACAACACTCAAACACAAACTAATTGCTTTCCTTTAACTAGCCATTAAAAATAAATAAAATAAATAAAATAAAAACTTTTTTTTTTTTGGCAAAACTGCTGCCAGATTGTTCTTTTGTCAGCCCTATCTCATTATGTTAGTCTAGCACATCAGCTGGTAACTGTCCACTGTCATGGGATTTCAGCCATTTGTTTCCTCAGAACAGTACTGATTTTAGGTGAACTTGCATCAACACTCTTTAAAAGTCTAATTTTCGGTCAGAGTAGGCCCAGCACTTTCTAAAAATCATGATTCTTTGTGATGGTTTAAATTGGGTATTATAGAAATTGATACAGCAAAATATTGAACAAACTTGAAATTTGAAGTTGCAGGGGATTGTGGGGACAGAACTGCTGCACAGATTCTTCATCAAGGGATGGGGGGGATGCAGAGTGGGGCAGGGGGATTACTGTCCAGACCTTTAATTTTTTTTTCTTATTATCATTACTGCTGTCAAAATCTACTTTTTAGATAAAGAGAAAGCACTTCTAGACAAGTAGTACATAAAAGCTGTCAACTAAACCTGAAGTCCTGATACTTCAGACTCCTGAAGAAATGATAATCCTTACACTCCGTTTCTCTGCAAGTTTGTATGGGGTAAAGATTTGAACATAAACATAAGTTGATGACTCATACCATATATGACCAAAGTTTCAAAACCCAGAGTTACCCTTTCAAAACCAAAGATCATCACTGCTATATATAGGGTTATAAAAAGCAGATTGATCAAACAGAATGGAGAAAATCCCTCAGAGGATCCCAAAATATGGCCTTTATCATCATTCCTAGTGCTCAACAGTAGAGCAAACCATGAAAAAACTATAGCTACATTTCAAGAAATAGCAGCATTATAAAATTACTACCAGCAACCACAGTATAGTACATGCAAATGTATACTCTAGGAGAGAAAAAGAGCATCAGACAGCTTTATAAGGCTTTCACCAAAACCAACAACTGCAGAGGACCCCAATTTTCTCACTCCATTTCAGTGTGCACTCTACTACAACACGCTGGTCCTAGCCCCTTCCCATCTTCCTACCTCACACACTAGCTTCAAAAAACTAGGAAGACACTGAGGCAACAGGTTACCTTAAGCTGCCATACCATACATCATCCTGCATTTTTCTTCTGAATAAATATGACATAAAACTAAGCATGTGGCATTGTGAATAAGATATTTATAACCATTTCTATTCCGTGAGCACCTATGTAGTATGCACATATAGTAAAAGTGTGTTCTGAACAATTTCTTATCTAAATATTTAAAATAAATGAAAATAAAAAGTAAGGAACTATTGTTAGCAACATTTTATGGAGCTTATCAATAGATTAGAACAGCTTGCCTAAGGTGATACGTGCCCAGAAGATGGAAGTTTCACTCACTAAATAAGGCCCTCACAGTTTAACCACAGGCAAAACCTTTACATAAAGCTTTCAGGCTCTAAACTATGCACAATTAAAATGTAATAAGTTCCATTCAACAGCATTTAATATTAAAGTGTGTGCATCAAGTTAATCTAAGCATCAGTGGACAGAGGTGAAGGAAGAAAAAAAATCTGTTCAAACAGCACCAATGCATTAAATTAAATTTCAGTATTGCTGTCAACTTTTCATTTTCACTAATGGCTTTTAAGAAAGCCAGACATTTTCCTTAGTCCATTTTACCTTTTCCCTCCATTTGACAAATATTGATTTTCATTTCCTCCAAGTTTAAGTGCATTGAATACTATTGTGACTGTTTTGTTTGCTTTTTTGTTTGTGTCCCAGCTTTATCGAGGATGCCAGCATGAACGCATACAGCTTTGGAAAGAGAGAATTGGTTTAAAAACTTCTTCAAGTCCAGGAGAGAACATAGGAGCACAGTCTGCTGTTCTGTATAGGTCAAACAAGAAAAGTGACTCTAGGCAGCTACCTAACATCAGTAAGGAGATGGCTGAAGAAATAGCCTTGGCGTTTTAGGCTATTACTGCTAATGCTCTGTCACAACAGGACAAATTACAATGTGTTCTTCCTCCACTTCAGTGCAAAGTTGGACAAACTATCTTAAATGGCCTTCAGTGGCATTTTAAACTAAGCCTCTTTTGTAGACAGTTGGCCCTTTAGGAGGCTTGCATTGGAATGTAACGTATCATGAAATTCCGTCTCAAAGAAGTTGTAGCTTTATAAATTCTTTTCTCCCTGACTCACAAACACAACAGCTCTACCTCCAGTTTTGTAAGATCTTCTCCTTAAGCTTTGTCCCAAGTGTACCAAGCATGTTCACAACTTCTATCTTAAAGCCTTCTTTACCAAGTAAAAGGAAAAAAAAAAATTGCACTGTTTTTGCAGTAATATGAATAAAGAATGCTTATATGATTTATTCCACCCATTTAAATAGAGAGGGGTGAAAGTCTCAGGGAACAGAAATAATCTTCTGGATGGAAAGAGAAAGATAGTTACATAGTAAACTGCCTTGGACACTTTTAGAGAAATAGTTTGTGTAGTGCTCAGACACTCGGTGTTAGAAACCAAAACAAGTTGAACAGACTTAAGCAGGGAACTAAATTCATTTAGGGTTGTCAGCACCAAAGGTGTGTGCTGGTATTATGGGTTCCCCACAACCAAGCTAACCATCACAAACAGCCTCATCCTCCTCGGCAGCTCTGACATAACTTGCCAACAGGAGTCAGTATTCAGTCTGGGCAACTAAAGCCTACAAACCTTTACAATTGGTTATGTCTCTCCCTATAATTTACTATTTGCTAGCTTCTCTAGCCAACAGAAAGATAAAAGTTCATATGAACACATACTTATACAATTACTGTACACATGGAACAAACATTGGCTTCACTATGTACTAAGTGTCACTTTAAAATGCCATTGAAAGGAAGACAATTTAGAATTATTTGCAGCTAAAGAAAGCTCAAAACAGATACTGGTCTGAAGAAAGTCTTAACATTATTCATCTGGTTACTCTCATTGGCTCAGCTTTCAAACTATTTTTCATGGAAAAAAAAAAAAGCATCAAAAATAAAGCAGTGACCAGTGGGGCTAGATTTATGATGTTGTGCCTGACCACTCCACTTTTTTCTTTCCATATTCAATCCCAAACACAGCTAGTGTTGCACCACCTGATGCCAGGTGCTGCAGGGCTTCTGCTACACCCACCTGACATTGTGATGCTGCATTTTTAAAACCTTCAAATAAAAAAAAAATAAAAAATAGACCTTTGCACTTCAGCACTGCCCCGATCAAAAGAGCTGTCTGTACAGATGTTGCAAAAGCCTGCTAACATGGAGAGACTTCTTTCTTAGAGAAGGAAATGACACCAGAAGTATCAGGGCAGAAAGTTCCAGTAAAGACCTTCATTGTTTGCACTCATGATTGAAACTGACATAGGCACGGACATGCTTTTGGTACTCATCTAACCAGATGGAAACTGCTTTCCAAAAATTAAGAAGAGCCTGCAATTTGGCTTAGATTAGTTAACTGCTATGGAAAGGAAGATGTCATCACTTCCTCACTCTACAACTCTCCAGTAGGAGTTCTCACAGATACACTGTACACAGTCATCTGTACACAAGCCCATAGCCCCAGCCACCATGAACAGCATTGCAGAGAATGCCTTCAACATCTGTTTTCACCAACTCCCTCAATGCTAAGTGGACTTGATCATTAAAAGGTTTCTCTTTCCCCCTCTCCTGTGCTCACCTGTAGTGCTCCTCTTCCCATGTCATTAAGTGATTTTGCCTCTTAAAAGCTTTAGACTGAAGATTTAAAAAAAAAAAAAAAAAGTAAAATAAAATCTAAAACAAACAGAAGATAAAACAGAAACTGAAGGCACTCTTAGTAGGACAAAGCTATAATATGATTTGTGCCTGAAACTTACATTTCAATCATTGCCGTGCTCGCACCCACTTACTTGTGAAACACTCCCGTCACTGCACATGGTTCAGGAAGTCCCAATATCTCGTGTCTCTAGAATGAGGAGATCTTCCCAAGGAAGAATCACTGTGCACTTGCCATTTCATGGGCATCCGCTAGGCCATTGCCAGTAGTGGCAGAGGGACTGGTTCCAGGTTGCTGTTCTGATATTAACTATAGCCTATATGTAAAAAAAAAAAAAAAAAAAAAAACACACAGAAATACTGAAATCAGAAAAATGAACATAAACATACCTATCAGTAACTCTATTCTCAGCTGAAAGTGCATGTTTCCCAACTATTCCTGTTCTTCCCTAAAGACAGATATTTCCAAACTTCTATTCCTCCTTAACATTTTTGTCTAGAGATAGGTATATATATAAGAGATTTTATCGTATGTGAAATCTTTAAGTCATTATATTTCAGCTCAACAGCTAAAAGACATATTGCTTCTGGCTTGTGTAAATAACTGCACCCATTTATTTGCCAAACATTATTTTAACTTCTGTCACTGAATATTAATGAGGGAAGAAAACCAGATAGAAAATGATACTTTGATTAAAAAAATAAAAATAAAAATAAAAAAATGGAGAAGTACTGCAGTCTGGCAGGGAGACAGAAAAAAAAAAATAAATAAAAAACACATAGCCACACCTTCACTTGCCAAGTAAAACTGGCCTCCTGCAAAGATGCAGCAAGGGAGCTCACGACTTGAGGACTCCCAAAAGCAAAAGTACTCCCCTCAGGAGAAAGAAAAAAAAAAAAAAAAAAAAAGTCAAACTAAACAGCAACTGACCAACTGTTGCATTTTGATGGTCAGCAAATATTCTTTTCAAAAGAGGCTAGAAGAGATATGGGGACTCCTGGGGCAGGGAGGGCTTGCAACGTCTCCCTGAAATCTCAAATCACACCCCGGCACAGGGGGTAAGCAGAAATCCATCCACCTTTTCCCCAGACAAAAAGCATTTGGATTTGGGCGTCATCTGCACGTGAACCAAGTCAGGCAATTTGCCGCCCCCCTTCCCCTCACATCCCGACTTCGTCAAGAGAAGCCTCGCTCCTGCCCCTCCGAAGCGGCGCTCTCTCTGCAGCCTGCTGGGTCCTTTCGGCCAGGCCCCCCCACCCCCTCCCAGCCTTTCGCTCCCTCTGCCCGCAGCTCCCCGGGGTGCCCGGGGAACAGAAGCGCTGCGGGGCCGGCGGCTCCTCTCCGCCAGCCGCTGCCAGGGGCTCGCCGCCTCCTCTCCCGGGGACTACCCTCAGATCCGGGGGGCTACAAGGGGGCTACCAGCGGCAGCATCAGCCTCAGCTCAGGCGGCCCGGGCAAGTTTCGCCCGCTGCCTGCCCCGTTTTTAACTAAATCACATCTCTGGGTGAGGAAAATTCCTCGTGCCGATTAGATGAATGCGCTCAACGATCGTTGGCGCTTAGGAAAAGAAAAGGAGAGAAAAAGGAAAAGAATAAACAACAAAAAAAAGAAGCTGTGCTTTATTTCAATGAATCATAAAATTGCGATGGGCGGAAAGGGAGCAAGGAAAGAAGGAAAAACTTTGTTGATAATGAGAAAAACGCGGCCGCACGAACAGGACTGTAAAGAAAAAGAAAAGCGCTGTTCCTGACAGGATTAACGCCGTGCCCGTGGCCAGGCGATATCGAGGCGATGCGGGCACCTTTGTGCGCCTGCCAGGGGGCGGCTTCGGGGAGAAGGAACCTCCCCCGGCCCCGCGTCAAGTAACGGGAAGCTTCACATCCTCCTTTCCCAAGTGAATTATCCCCCCCACACACACACACCGTACCTCCCAGCTTCTCCGATCCTCGACGACCCCGGGACAGGGCTGGGGGACGGCGAGTGCCCCCCTCGCACCCAGCTTGGATGCCCGCAGCTAAGCGAAGCGGCGCCAGCTGCCCCCGGGCAGGGTTAACTGGGGAGCAGCCGCCCGCCATCACCTCAATCAGGCGGCCGGGGGGGGCTCGCCCTTCGCATCTCGCCGCTGCCCCCAGGCCGGGCGCCCTGAGGAAACGTCCGCCGGCAGGCAGGGGGCGAGATGAGGGGTCTGCTATCCCCCGGGGGCGCCTCACCTGCGGCGAGGAGTGGGAGCTCCCCGGGGCGGCGCCCGCCTCCCCTTAGGGTCCCCTCAGCGAGCGGGGGGTCCCCCTCAGCCGCGCCCAACGGTCGAACCCCAACGGTCGCTCCCAACGGTCACAACCAACGGCCGCCCCCAGCCGAGGGGCGCAAACCTAAGCTTGGTTCCGAAGGAGAATTAGTTAGTATTTCGTTGATAAAAGCATTAAAGTCTGTTTAATTTACCTTTTTCCGAGACCGAGCGGCGACTCGAAATTCTTAAATATTCACATTGACAAGCCGGCGGGCTCTAGCGTACAGCTTACACACGAACAGAAACGCGTATCGAATACCGGAGGAACTGTTGCGTTCACACAGGGGAAAAAAAAAAAGTTCTAAAGATGTGGAGTCCGAGAGGTATTCAGGCTACAGTGTTTGTACTTTACTAAGTATTCATAATCATAGTAAAATTCCTCAGGAAAAGTTTTTGTCACCCCGTCACTTCAGTGTTAAATCCTCTGTCATGCCCCAATTGCAATTCAAGGTACTGGGCGGGGGGAGAGCAAGGAGATTACTTCTTCTAAAAGGCGAGCAACTCCCCCCATACATACTGATATCAAAGGAAATCCCACAAAGCAAAATACCTGAATTTTGGAATTGTAAACAAAATATATGTATATACACAATGAACATAACATTGGTCATTCCTGTTTTGTGATTTTTTGTTTGTTTGTTTTTGTTTTGTTTTTAAGCATCTATAATTTGAAGGCAGCCAAGCTGATTTATTTTTCATAAATAATGTTAGGGAGATAAAACTCTACCAGGTGAAAATACTGAGCTGGATTTTGTCCCCAAACTCCCACTGAGGTTAACGATCATTGCAGGTGCATAAGGGAAGTCAAATCATGTGCAAGGCCAAAGCATTTTTTTTTTTTTTTTTTTTACAATCAAGTTATAAACTCCATATAATACATGGAGGCTTGCAAGTGGACATCTTAACACAGATATAGCAGCGTAAGCATGCCACAAACATAGAATCTCATAGAATAAAATTAATATCAAATATAAAGCATTTGAACCAAATTGAGCCTTAAATGTGATAAGAAGTATTCCCTTCAAAGGAAACTTACCTAGGCCCAATAGGGTTTTTGCTAGCAGCATTTTTTTTAATAAACAAATGAAAAATGCCAAAATATCTACAATTTTATGAGAAGGCGTAGTTGATTAGTTAAGGAGAAAGTTCCCATTATTAGGGAGTATGAAAAATATACTAGCAATTAATATGCAATACATATATGTATACCCATACTTACAAATATAAACACACACATACAACCTGGACAGTTCATGTTAACCAAGGGAAAGGCTAAATAATACATTCAAAGAGATTACTAAATACAGGTACACTTTAAAAACACAGAGACAGCAAATTTTATCTGTTGCAAAAATGTATTTGATTACTCGAGTAAAATTACAGTATCTCTGCTGTTAGTAAGTATTAAATGTTAAAGAAACTGGACCTCTTTTTCCTTTCAACTTTCCAAGAAAGTGCATGTAACAGTCCAAGGTTCCCCCTGCCCCCCCCATACCTAATATAAAATAAACAAACACTATACTTGTTCCCTTGGTCAAGGAGTAGGGCTTGGTCTTGTAAGGAACATATGTACATTTTAATGAAAGTGATGTCTTATTGTATATACAGGAGCATCTACAGTTGTCCACGGAAGTTGTTCAAGATGCTATACTTAGCAGCATTGTGAAAGTCCAGCACATTTTCTATAATGAATATACCTACAAGGCAAAATGTTACGTCTCAGTTTCAACTACCAAAACAACACTTCAGTATCTTCTCTAATAATCTGCGTGCTTATTACTGTACAGAAATGTATTAACATTTAAGACGACTCAAGTAAAAAGCACAATACAAATAACAGTTCAAAACGGAAAATGTTAAACCTACAAAAATTAAAGCAGTTTTAATTTTATAATAAAAATCAAAAACTGAGCTGTGTAAAGGACCCACACTGTTCAGTCTATATTCTTTCAGTCCTTTTCTTAATTCTGTTTGGAAAAATTAAACAATGTGTGTGCTGATAAAATTTCCAGCAGGATCAAAGTGTACATTTATATACAGATTTTTATTAGAGATCTAATGCATCACTGAGGCATTGCATCAATACCAGAGTTCATGTTAAACTGGATATAGAAAATAAGTTAATGCCAGAATAAGATCACCTAGCAGAACAGACTTGCAACTGCCATAAATGTTACAGCAACTTTACAGCACTCTAGTCGATTAGTATTTAGTTCAAAATACAGGAGACCAAAGTTAATGCTTGCATTTGTTTGCAAAGCAAGGTTATATCACTAATAAATAAGCTCTCTTAGAACTCTAGAAGTAGAACATGGTACAAAAAAAAAAGTCTTTGCAATGTTGTAGCTTGCAGTTTGAAAAAAGCAACCCTAGGTTGCACTATTTGCAGGAATGTTATAGTTTTTTCTAATTTGTTACAATTTCTTTATTGTCTTCCACGAAACGTGTAAAACGGAAGTTTGTCCCATTTTCATTGCTTGCCATTTTCTCCAGACCAGCTAGAGGTGCATTGGGTTCTGAATTCGGGAGCTTTTCCAGGCTTCCCGTCAAGCCGCTGATGGGCGAGCTGCCCCCGTTGCCCAGGCCCCCCGGTGGCGGTGGGATGCCGCCGTTCTGGATGACGGAGATCTCGTTGGTCTTCATGGCCAAGCCATTGGAGAGCGCTGCTGCGTACTGGTTCCAGAAGCTGGAGGGGTCTCCATTCCCTGACCGTGCAGCCAAATCTTTCTGAAACATTTCTGGGAACTTTACAGGATTGCCTCCTAGAAATGTCATGGGGCCATCTACAGAAAGTCGTCTGCCTCGTCTTGCAGGAGTACTGTTCCACATGTGAGTGCCCATGTGAACCTGAAAAGACAGAAAGAAGAAAACAAACAAACAAAAAAAATAGTGGTTGGCAGGAATTTCAAACTAATTTTCATCACAGCGAAGGCAGCAGTCCACAAACATGTCCGGTCTTGTTATGTGATAAAGGGTACTAAAAGTAGTTGGATGCAGGACTTCATTTCCCATCTGGAGCAATAAATAAGCTGCTTCTGGATCAGCCCATCACCATTACCCAGAATACTCTGTTTTCCTGCTGAACAATACATTGCTTGTTGCTTTTTTTCAATTATTATTATTTTTTATTACATGTATTTAGCTCATAATGACTTTGTGTTACTCTGTCAATTGCAGATAGCTGCTTTTGGGGCTAGAATTGCTATGTCCACTTTCATTGCAGTGGTAAGTATTGCATTTGACACCCTTTACCCTATAAACGTCCTTTTCAGAGGGGCAGAAAGTATCCTTTACTGATTGCTCATCGGAGAGCCTCGTGTATAGACAGAATGGCCTGAAAGTAATTATTCATCTCACATTACTGGCAGCAACCTCTAGAGAAATACTCTGTCAACAGAAAAATGTACACAGTAAAGTGCTCAACTGGTGTTCTAAAACTTAAGTATATTTGCTTTTCCAAACACATATCAGTAGGAAATGTTAGTTATATAATCAATTAAAGCAATGCCCATTAGTTCCAGAATTATGTTAATAGGTTTTTTAAACAGTCATCATTTTACACGATAGTTATGAAAAAAAAAACATCTTTGAGAGCCTTTCACTTCTTTAAGAGGTGTGTGAGTTACTAAATACATTTCTCTATTAATTAATATTTCTTACCAATACTTGGCTGTTCTGTTTCACACTTTACATAGACGGTCTTTGCTGGTAGGTGAACTCTAATTAAGCATCAAAAACAGATCACGCTTCGGACCTGCTGCCAGTGCAAGCACTCAACTAGAGCCCATCTAGTACTACTATCAGGGCTGACTAAACAAACACTCCAGTTGTCACGCCACAGACACCCAAAGGTACCACTGCTTGCAACGCTAACAGATGTGAACACTGGAAAAACCCCAGCAAGGCCAAAATGAAACCTAAGAACAGCAAGAGGAAAAAGTACCTTCAGATTGCCTTTTGTTGTGAATGCTCTTCCACATATAGTGCAGGCAAAAGGTTTCTCACCAGTGTGCGTCCTTTCGTGGATCTGCAGAGCGCTGGAGGAAGAAAACGTTTTCCCACACGTGTTGCAGTAGTGCTGTTTGGGGGTTCTTCTGGGGAGAGCAGGCAGCAGGACAGGGGACGTGGCAGAGGAGGAGAGTGGCCCCGCAGCAGCTAGACCAGAGGGTGTCTCCTTGCTGTCCTGAGGAGAGCCATGCACGAAGCCATTAACCTCGGTCTTTATGAGCGATGACAGTGAATTAGCAGGCATAACTGAAGAGTTCTGATTAGGGCCGATACTGGAGCTGGGCTCAAAAAGTTGTGATGGTAGATCTCGCATTTGATGTGTCAACATATGCTGCTTCAAATTACCCTTTGTGGAAAAGCCACGATTGCAAACTGTGCAAATAAATGGTCTCTCTTTGGTATGACTTCTGTAATGAATGTCCAAGGCACTCTGACAAGCAAATGTTTTGCCACAAATGTCACATGCGGTGTTTTTAAATTTACCTCTATCTCTGAAAGGAAAGAGCATACTCAGAGACTCTTCTTTAATCATTTTATCAGTGTTACTAGATGTCAAGTCCAAAGCACCACTGTTTGCAGGGGTTGGAGACAAACCATTGGCAAACTCGCTTGGTAAAGCTCTTACCGGTTTCTCTTCGATACTTGGTGACTTGTGGTAATCATTAGTGCTGTTGGATGGGGACAAGGCCTGCATGGAAGAGGTAGACTCTGAGACAGCAGGGCTTCCAGCACTTTGGCTTTCCATATCACCACCAACCGATGACGAATCATTAGTCAAAACGTCCCCTTCCACTGACCCATTTTCAACTGACTTTAAGCTTGCCTGAAGTTGCTCAGCAAGTCCTGCATTGATCATCTTCATCTGGTTTTCCAAAGCGGCAATACTTGACATTTCCAGGGGCAGAGGGGAAGAAGACAAGCTGTCTTGTGATGCGTCTGCAGATTTAGGTGTATCTGGCACACTGCTGTCAGGACAGTCTTCCATGTTCTCATCTGAGAAGTTGTCTATATCATCAAAATTCTTATCATCAAAAGATCCCGTATCGGATTCCATTGACTCAGGATAGTTTTCTGTGACCGGGGTGTTAGGGATCTGCCCTCCCATGTGCATTCGGATGTGCTGCTGTAGCACTACGGCATTGGTGAATTTTTTCTGGCAGATCGGGCATGAATGCTGTACTCTCAGTGGGGGCATGGCACGGTGGACACTGTAATGAGTCTTTAGGTTGCCTTTAGTAGTGAAAGCGCGACCACAGATTTTACATTTAAATGGCCTCTCACCAGTATGCGTACGATAATGCATTTTCAGTGCGCTCTGGCAACTGAGAACTCGGTGGCAAATGATACACTCATTAGGATCAGTTGCCTTTTTATCTATGTTTTCTACCAGTTGCTGTAATTTTGATGTTTCGGATGCTGGCGTTGAATCCAATAGTCCTCCAAATGGAAACTTTGCCTTAAACTGTTCTGACATTAGAGGCATCAGTGGATTTGTAAAAGTGGCAATGCTGCCGGAGCCCGAGTCTGCTGCCGGTGAGCTCACGGAGCTGCTCACGTTAGCGATGGAGCTTGTGTTTTGAGGGTTTTCTTCCATTTTGCCATTTGAGGTAGGCAAAGCGCCAGCCTCTACCTCATCAGAAAGTCCATTGGAGATTTTTGATGTGGGGTCAGCTGTTCCCGAGTCGCTCTTGACAGAGCAGGGAGGGCTAGCAGAAGGGTGGCTAATGGGAATTGGCTGAGGCTCCTCAGTTTTGATGAACGGGGTCAGGCTTGGTATCGTTGGTGGGAGCGGCAGCCCCACAGAAGTCGTCAGGGTGGAGAGGACTGGCTTGCTGTCTAGCCAGCTCGTGACAGGTTTCTCTGGCGGTATAGACATCCCGTAAGGAATACCCGTGCTTGTAGGAATATTGTCCAAATGCTCTGGCACTGGGTACGGATTCATCTGAATATGAGGGTATTTTTCTTTATGACGCTGAAAGTGGACTTTTAAGTTTCCCTTTGTGGAAAACCTATTTCCACATATGTTGCATTTAAATGGCCTCTCGCCAGTGTGAGAACGTAAATGAATCTGCAAGGCACTGTCACTCCCAAACACTTTAGCACAGAACCTGCATTTATGCTTAAAGAACGCCTCATCTGAATTACTTTTTGCTTCGAAAGCAGTTACATTTGGTGGCTTGCTTTTTCTTTGCTGTGCCAAGGCAGTCAAGGAGTTTAAATCCTCTGCAGGTGTTCCAATATTGGACAAGGGACTGGAGAAAACAGAGTTATTAGGGGTGGGCTGAGGTAGAAGTGGATTAGATGCAGGACTTAATAAACTGCTTATTGCAAAAGCTGGTGAAGATGATGCTGATACTGGTGGGTTGCTGAGCTGTGAGCCACCAATACTTGAAGCCACTTTTTCTGAGGATGGTGTTGTAACTGCTGCTGCCAGTATGTTAATATTTGGAGAAGAGCCACTACTGGATGGAATTATAGTGTTGCCAGGGTTGCTCTGAGGTAGCTGTATAGGGGGTAGCTGTTTCACACCACTGATGCTGGCAGATTGACTAGCAAGGCTTTGTGCTAATCCAGCTGCTGCAGCCAGCTGCTGGGATAAATGGGAACTTAATGTGGACAAGGGGTTGGCAGATGTTCGTAAAGTACCTTGAGACGGGCTAGAAGACGTTGGCATGTCTGTATTTTGGGAAGCCAACAATAATATTTGGTGACGAATTTGTTCAATCAGTTGCAACTGGTGGATCTGCTGCTGCTGTAAAGCCAACAGTTGCTCCATCAGGGCAGGTACAGCAAGCTTGTTGTTCGACGCACCGTTACATCTTGCTTCCTGTGAGAACTGTGCTACTGCCACTTTAGTACTCTGAAGGTTTTCAATTATTACATTACTATTTATCACTGAAAAGTTGCCTAATGTTGTCAGATCCCCTATGTGAGGTAGAGAGGTTGTTACAGCTGAGGTACCCATTGTGGAGCTGTTACTGCTTGTAATACTATTGTTGACACTCTTGGAACTGCTACTGCTATTGTTAATGCTGGAAGCCTCCACATCCATGGATTCTTCCTTGTCAAGTTTGTTATGCTCTGAAAGGTCACTGCAGTCTACTTGATCTGTGTTATTAACTGTGTCATTCATCTGTTCATCAGGATTATCAGAAGGAGAACTAGGAGGGAAGGTTTCAGAAGGAGAAGCTGGATTTTCATTCACAATTAAAACTAATTGATTTTTAGTACAGTTCTTCTTGTGTTGCAGGAGATCTGATAATTCAAAGAACTCAGCACAGCACCTGCCACAGACGTGGGCGTCCTTGTTCTTAGTGGTTCGATTTGCTTGACCCTTTTCTGTGTCTCCTAAAACATCAAAAGACGACGGATTAGAAACCAAACAGTAATACCAAAAAAAAAAAATAAAAAAAAAAAATCTGCAGGACATTTTATTTAAAAGTACTGTTTTTATCTACCACTCTAAAATAGACTAAGATTGTACGTGAAGATTGATCAATATTTCTACTTCAAAAATATCAGTCAAAAGCAACATTTGAGACTGCAGAGGGGAGCTTTATCAATCCCTATGTCTTAGATGATCATTTGCTTCAGATAATCCATCAAAATATAAAATACTATGAACTGAAGACATTGGGGCATAATGAAATTCCATAGGAAAGTATTGATTTCCAATAATTCATACCGCTTATTGTCTAGTTGTCCACTGAGTGCAAATCAACCATTTGAAGGACTCATTAGACTCTCACGTTCCTGTCAACCTTGTTCATTTTCAACTGATTCAAAGATATCTGTGACAGTTGCCCCATCACTAAACTAATTTGTAGTCATTCGAGGCCCCAATCAGATGTTGACAAGAAAAAAAAAAGTATATATTACCAAGCTACAGACTGACAACCTCCCCATTTCTTCCCACTTACTACATAAGGTATAAGCCCTGAACCTGTAAGGCAGATTGGTTTTCCAACCAAATTTAATTCCGCTGCAGTTACAGACATCAAACTCAACAGAAAGGAAAAGAAAAATCTCTAATAAAACGGTAACATTCATATGACTGTGCCGAGGCACTTTTAAAACCAC